>NC_141991.1:248539194-248749194 GCF_049901715.1 Pseudonaja textilis
TTGCGGAGTTCAATTCCCAGAATTCCCCAGCCCTCACTTGGCTGTTTTTTTTTCCTGACAGGCCCTGAAAATGAACAGAATAACAGAATCGGAACAGAGTGGGAAAGGACCTTGGAAGTCTTCTAGTCCAACCCCAAGCTCAAGTAGGAGACCCTATACCTGTGATGGTGAACCTATGGCAGGTGTGCCACAAGTGGCATGCAGAGCCATTTGTGCTTGCACATGAGCTGCAGGCAAACTTACCTCACTGCGTATGTGTGTGCCCCACAGCTGATTTTCGGTGGGTTTGAGGCTTTTTTTTTGGCCTCCCAAAGGCTTGAGGAAGGCTTCTGCAGGCCAAAAACTAGGCCCGTTTCATCACTTCCTGTTTTTCTGAAAATACCGGAAGTGACGAAATGGGGCTAGTTTTCGGCCTGCAAAGCCTGCAGAAGCCTTCTTTAAGCCTCTGGGAAGCTGAAAAAGGCTCCAAACCAGCTGAAAATCAGCTGTGAGGCTCAGTGCAGGTAAGGGGGGGGTAGGTAGGTGGATGGGTGGGTGGGTATTTCTCATGCATGTGTAGGGGGTGTGGGGGGCGCACATTGCCTTCTGGGTGCTGGCATGCGAGCATGAGCGTGCAAGTGCGGGCACAATTTTTGGCACAGGAGCCCCAAAAGGTTAGCTACCACCGCACTATACCATTTCAGACAAATGGTTGTCCAATCTCTCAGTGTTGGAGAACCCTCAACTTCTGAAGGCAGGTTGTTCTCCTTAGTTCTAGGTTGCTTCTCTCCTTGATTAGTTTCCATCCATTTCTCCTTATTCTGCCTTCAGGTGCTTTGGAGGTTGAGCCCCTTGCCCTCCTTAGAACCAAGGACCCCTCATGTCTGAATTCTACCACATACAGAATATTGGCTGTCTCTCCTTATGTTACCGAAAGGAATTTCACTGTTTCATTCTCCTAATTTGGCTTTGGATTTTGGGGCTGCTAAACGATTTCCTTCTCTCTAATCCTAACCCTAACTGTCAGGAAATTTCTCCACAGTTTTAGGTTGCTTCTGTCCTTGATGAGTTTCCAACCATCACTTCTTGTCCTGCCTTCAGGTGCTTTGGAGAATAGCTTGACTCCCTCTTCTTTGTGGAAGCCACTGAGATATCGGAAGACTGCTATCATGTCTCCCCTAGTCCATCTTTTCATCAAACTAGACATACCCAGTTCCAGCAACCGTTCTTTCTATGTTTGAGCCTCCAGTCTCCCAATCATCTTCGTTGCTCTTCTCCAAGGAATATGAGATGCAATATTCCAAAGACGGTCTTACCAAGGCATTATAAACTTGGTTTGTCATGGAGGACAAAACGACTGTGTCAGCAGAACCAAGGAGCACAAATGGAAACACAGCCGATTAACGGGTTGATTTGGTTGTGTTTTCATTGTGTTGTTGCTGCCATGTTGTCAGAGGGAGGGGGAGGTTAATGAGTCTGTATTATATTGTGGATTTTTATTTTATTTTTTTAATTTTATAAGCTGCCCAGAGTCACCTGTGTATGAACTGGGTGGCTATACACCAGTGGTGGGATTCAAATTTTTTTTTACTACCAGTTCAGTGGGCGTGGCTTGGTGGGAGTGGCTTGGTGTGGTTCGCGTGGCGTGATGGGTATGGCAAGGGAAAGATACTGTAAAATCTCCATTCCCTCCCCATTCCTGGGGGGAGGTTACTGCAAAATCCCATTCCCTTCCCTCTCTACCCCACTATCCTGCTTTCCAGCTCTGTTCTCCTGTGCAGGGCAACCAAAGAAGACCCAGCCAATCAGCTGGGACTCAGGAGGTGGAGAAGAGATGGAGGCGGGGCCAGTCAGAGGTGGTATTTGCTTGTTCTCCAAACTACTCAAAATTTCTGCCACCGGTTCTCCAGAACCTGTCAGAACTGGCTGAATGCCACCACTGCTACCGTATTTCCCCATGTATAAGCACCCCCTTTGTATAAGCCACCCCCCCAATTTTTGGACTGTGAAGTTTTGAAAAAAATATTTTATTAGAGAAACAAGTTATGAAGAAAGAAAATTTACAAAGAAACAAAATTCGACGTCTAGATCTACAACTTCGGTCATGACGCCGAAAGCGGTGCGGGCGACACTAGCAATCTACGCATCGGAACGAGAGTAGGAACGAAGCATTCAGGCCGATGCCTAGCGTATGCATTTCTATCGCGTACTCGCACTCGTAATCGTATCATCACGTACAATTTTTACAAAAAAGTATAGCATACTGCTGGAAAACCAGTTTATTCCTACTTTATTATTTTATGCATTTTTCACGTATAAAAAGTGTACCTGCTTTGTATATGCCACCCCCCTACTTTTTGGGCTTGAAAATTTTGGAAAAAAGGGGTGGCTTATACATGGGGAAATACGGTATATACATATGTTTAAGAATTTTTTTTTTAAAAAAAATATCCAAGGCAAAAGATAAAGCATTTTGAAGAAGAGGTTAAATGGCCACTTCTTCAAGACAACCGAATTGAATTTCTCACAAGTTGCAGGTGGTGGAGGAGATGATCCTCGTGGTCCTTTCCAACTCCACAATTCTGTGATTTAATGGACTGCATAATTTATAACCTATCATTATTCACAAGCTTCTGAGTGGGTGATCGGGGAAGTGTCCTTGACATTTGAGATTAGCAAGCCAGCCGAGGGGATATCCTGCTGGCTATAAAAATGACTAGAATTATGTCCTTCAGCCCATAACCGTGTCCTCCAGGACCTACTGCCTGAAGACGATGCTTGAGTTTCCCTCATGGTATGGTCAGCCTCAAGGTTTCTGCCCCTGAAGTCTGCCGAAGCTTCTCGGAAGCAGAATAGGATGGGCAAAGGCAGAGGTGGCATTCAGCCAGTTCTGACCAGTCCTGGCAGACTGGTAGGGAAAATTTTTGACTGGTTTGGAGAACCGGTAGAGAAAATTTTGACTGGCCCCGTCTGTTGTAATGACGAGGCAGTCGAGTTGTTTGATCATGAACAACTGAATCACGATGATCTTTATTGGAGTCTAGTCTTGCATTTATACACATTTTTAATTATCCTCCATCATTGGTTAACTTTGGTTACTGCTTAACTTTCGTTGCTGTTGAGCACAGTAATTAATTATCTCTAGTTAAAGTCTAACATATGTTTACTTCCTCTCTCTAATCCCCCTTTAGGTTAGTGACTTTGTCTGAAATGGTATAGGGTCTCCTGCTTGAGCAGGAGGTTGGACTAGAAGACCTCCAAGGTCCCTTCCAACTCTATTCTAAGAGGAGGAAGAGAAAGAAGAGGAGGAGGAGTGGATGATGATAAATAATGGAGAATTTTTTGAGAAGAGAGATATGACCCCAACCATCTGGATCCTCATTTTACCATCCTCAGATGACCGAAGGCTGAGTCAACCTTGAGCCGGTCAGGATCGAACTCCAGACAACGGGCAGAGTCAGCCTGCAATACTGCATCTTTAAACTGCTGCTCTGTCACGGCTCTTTGAACTTGTAACTTTGAACGGTCATGAAACAAATGTAAGCCAAGGGCTTAGAAACAAATATTGGTCACCATATTTCCTACGGAAGCTTTTTGGTTTTCTGCTGGCATGGGTATTTTTCCGGAGAGGTTTGAACAGCTGCTGGCAACTCCCCGAGATCCCGGCAGGCAGCACAAGGCTAACTCATTAGCTTCAGCAGATCAACCAGGCCTCTTCTGACAAGGACCGAGCAGCTCATAATTAACTCATGATAGATGACAGAGTCCTTGTCTCTGAAAGTTTAGCCAGTAAAGCCTCTAGGAACATCTCACCGTGTGCATCTGGCTGCTCAGTAGGAGAAAGTGAGGAGAGAGTCAAGGAGCAATATATAATCTGTATTCGCTCTGCTGGCCCTCATCAGCCAAACGGCTCAACTCTGGAAGAGAACTGTGGGACACACACTCTCACAGGCTCTCCCTAAAGCCCATCAGCTGCCAATCGATAGAGTAGCTGCTGCTCCTACTAAGAGTATCGCTCTCGCTACAGTTAAAGAAACAAGGAGTGAAAAATATCTTCTCCGCTGGTTTGCATCGTCTGCATTCTCTCCCGTTTTCCCAATGCAGTTTAAAAAAAAAAACACCCCAAACTATAGTCCTGAAAATTAAAAAAAACAATAAAATGTGCTAAAATGCACCAGAGAGATAAAATAGTAATCAAAGCCATCAGAGTAATGGGAAAGTTTCTAACGCAGTTTAAGTGTTTAACGCATTTTCTGATTCAAAGGCTAGAAAGAACAGAATCCATCCACTGTCATATCTATTGATCTGCTTCTCTCTCTCATCATCCATTCATCCCTTGTCTTCTATCTATCTATCTATCTATCTATCTATCTATCTATCTATCTATCTATCTATCACCCATTCTTCTATTCATCCATCTACTCATCATATCCATCCATCCATCCATTCATTTATCCAGCAATCATATCTATCTGATTGACAAAAGGACAATAATTATCTTATCTATCTATCTACCTATCTACCTATCCTTCCATCTCCCGATCCACTCATCATATCCATCCATTCATCCATCCACCAATCATATGTATTTATATATTTATCACCCATCCATCCACCCATCCATCCTTCCTTCCATCCATCCATCCATCCAGTCATCATATCCATCCATCCATCTATTTATCCAACAATCATATCTATCTGATTGACAAAAAGGACAATAGTTATCTTATCTTCTATCTATCTATCTATCTATCTATCTATCTATCTATCTATCTATCTATCTATCTATCAACCATTCTTCCATTCATCCATCTACTCATCATATCCATCCATCCATTCATTTATCCAGAGATCATATCTATCTGATTGACAAAAGGACAATAATTATCTTATCTATCTACCTATCTACCTATCCTTCCATCTCCCCATCCACTCATATCCATCCATCCATCCATATACCAATCATATCTATATATATATATATATATATATATATATATATATATATATATATATATATATATATATATATATATATATATATATATATATCACCCATCCATCCTTCCATCCTTCCATCCATCCATCCAGTCATCATATCCATCCATCCATCTATTTATCCAGCAATCATATCTATCTGATTGACTAAAAGGACAATAGTTATCTTATCTTCTATCATCTATCTATCTATCTATCTATCTATCTATCTATCTATCTATCTATCTATCCATCCATCCATCTATCATTCATCCATCCAAATCAAAATCTACCCACTACATTTCACAGCATCTGAAGAAGACAGAAGCTATTCCATCCATCCAGAAGAGTATCTTGCTAATGTCTCAGGGATTCAACCAGTCTTTCTGAAATTCTGATCAAATTTGCCCGAACCTCTACAGACAACGCATTCTAAGCCTGTTCTCATTCTCTGTGTTTTTTTAAAAAAGAAAAACATATGAAAAGCACCCTACTTTTCAAATACATTTCTTTGCGAAAAGCAGAAGAAAAAAAAAGTGTGGTATTTTTTATTAGCAATATTTATTAGGGCTGGGCAGAATCTGGAAAGGCCTCTAATGCTTGGAAAGATGGAAGGAATGAGAAGAAGAGGTTGATGAGCCTCAAGGGAGATGGACTTAATTACAACAGAGATGAATGCGATGCTAGAAGACCTGAAAGACCAGGTTGGGGATAGATAGTTCTAGAAAAAAAATATATATCTGTGCAGTCACTAGGATTCACACTGCCTTAGTAGCCCATCAGTAATCAATCAATCAATGAAAAGACCCATGTCCCTTTGAGAAGTCTATAATGTTGGGAAAGATGGAAGAAAAGAGAAGAAGAAAATATTTTCTAATATTTGAGAGTCACAAAGAAGAAGGAGACAAGCTATTCTCCAAAGCATCTGAAAGCAGGACAAAAAGCAATGGATGGAAACTCGTCAAGGAGAGAAGCAACCTAGAACTAAGGAGAAATTTCCTGACAGTGAGAATTGTTTTCCTCCAGAAGCTGTGGGTGCCCCAATATTGGAGGTTTTTAAGAAGGGACTGGACAGCCATTTGGCTGGTATTCTGCTTGAACAGCGGGTTGGACTAGAAGACTGCCAACTCTATTGGAGGAGGAGGAGGAGGAGGAGGAGGAGGAGGAGGAGGAGGAGGAATAGGAGGGAGGAGGAGGAGGAGGAGGAGGAGGAGGAGGAGGAGGAGGAGGAGGAGGAGGAGGAGGAGGAGGAGGAGGAGGAGGAGAAGAAGACTCTCAGGTTGGACTAGAAGACTGCCAAGGACCCTTCCAACTCTATTTGAGGAGGAGGAGGAGGAGGAGGAGGAGGAGGAGGAGAAGAAGAAGAAGAAGAAGAAGAAGAAGAAGAAGAAGAAGAAGAAGAAGAAGAAGAAGAAGAAGAAGAAGAAGAAGAAGAAGAAGAAGAAGAAGAAGAAGAAGAAGAAGAAGAAGAAGAAGAAGAAGAAGAAGAAGAAGAAGAAGAAGAAGATTACTCTCAGGTTTGATTAGAAGACCTCCAAGGTCCCTTCCAATTTCTATTATCCCCCATTTTGGACAAGACTGTTTTCTTTGGAGAATTCATGGACTAAACCAGGCATTGTTTGTGTACAAAACAGATATTTTACCCAAAGTTCCTCCAGGACCATTAGAAGAAAACTATTCTTCCACCACATTGAGTTCCTTCAAAAGCATGCATTTTGTCTAATGAGAAAAGATAATAGACAGCTGGAAACAGGACAGACAAAGAATATAAGTATAATGATCTGAATTGAAATGAAATAAATAAAATAAAATTAAGAAAGTTAAAAGAGGGGAGAAGCTATATAGAAAATGTAGAACGGTAATAAGATATGAAATGGTATATAAAATGTACATGAATTTGAATTTGTGTCTGTATGAAGAGATGTAACCCGGAATCAAGCTGCTTTCAGAAAAGATGTTTTATGTTTCTATGTTTTATGTTTTGTTAGTTTGTGCATTGTTTTTGAAAATCAATAAAATTTGTTTAAAAAATAATAATCATGCATTGAAATGGATGAAGTTTTTTGCTCTGATGAGCACTGTGAGCTCTGATGCTTGTTTGTTCATTGTTGACTTCAAGACGGGGGGATCTTTGCTATACCAATTGTTATAATTCCTTGTTTAATACATGCATGCTGTGGTGCCATTTGGGAGGTTTTAATTCATTGTTAGCCACCCAGAACTCTAGTAGTAAGAAGGGCAAGCTACAGGAATTGTTTCATAAGATATATCAATAAACAGTTGGTCTATCTAAGTTTTTTTTTTTTTAAAATTATGTCAAAACCCATCAGTACATCTTTCCAATTTTTTATTTTGGTTTTCCAATTTGAGGAACGTAATTTTGTTAGTAAAGCAGAAAATCACTGTGAACTAGAACAGCAAAACAAGTTGCAGGTGAAAACAGTTTGAAACTCCCTCCCATGAAGAAACCACCTTCCATTTGATGCCAAAAATGAAGATTTTTTTTAGGGCTCTGACGGAAGATGTCCACTCTGGGTTGCCATCACAGAACAGATAGGTCCACTTGTTCCTAACCCTGAGTTTCTGACCATTATAGACAGTGGTGGGATTCAGCCAGTTCGCACCAGTTCCAGAGAACTGGTTGCTAACTTTCTGAGCGGTTTGGGGAACTGGTGGTTGGAAGAAATCATTAGGGCAGAGAACCGGTTGTTAAATTATTTGAATCCCACCACTGATTATAGAATGGTGGAATTCTGGTTGGGAAGGAAGCCTGAAGTTGCTCTGCTTAGAGGTTCTGGCACTTTTCAGTCAGTCCCTTTGAGACGGGGTGGGGGGAGTTTAAATCTGCCAAAGATGGTGGGCAATCTTATGGTGAAAACACACGTATGAAAGGGTATGTCTATATAAGCTGCAATTAGTTGCCAGCTGTGAGTTTATTTTAAATGTTAGAATGTGGGCCTTAGGTGTTCCTATTTATTTCTTTGGTTAATTATTGGCTATTTTTAGGCTTTTTGTTATCTGCTTGGAGTCTTATGGTAAGTGGGTGGCCATATAAAATAGATGGATGGAAGGGAGGGAGGAAGGAAAGAAGGAAAGGAGGAAAGGAGGAATGAGGGAGGGAGGGAGGAAGGAAGGAGGGAAGGAAAGAAGGAAGAATGGAAGGGAGGGAAAGAAAGAAAGAAAGAAAGAAAGAAAGAAAGAAAGAAAGAAAGAAAGAAAGAAAGAAAGAAAGAAAGAAAGAAAGAAAGAAAGAAAGAAAGAAAGAAAGATGAGTGAAGAAAGGAAGGGAGGGAGGGAAGGAAAGAAGGAAAGGAGGAAGGAAGGAAGGAAGGAAGGAAGGAAGGAAGGAAGGAAAGAAGAAAGATGATAGTTGGAAGGATAGATGGATGGATTGATGGATGAATGACGTATGTTTGATGGAAGGAAGGAAGGAAGGATGATGGAAGGAAAGAAGGGGGCAGGGTGGAAGGAAGGAAGGAAGGAAGGAAGGAAGGAAGGAAGGAAGGAAGGAAGGAAGGAAGGAAGGAAAAAGAAAGATGATAGTTGGAAGGATAGATGGATGGATTGATGGATGGATGATGTATGTTTGATGGAAGGAAGGAAGGAAAGAAGGGGGCAGGGTGGAAGGAAGGAAGGAAGGAATGGAAGGGAAAGAAAGAAAGAAAGAAAGGAAGAAAGAAAGAAAGAAAGAAAGAAGAGTGAAGAAAGGGAGGGAGGGAGGGAGGGAGGGAAAGAAGGAAGGAAGGAAGGAAGGAAGGAAGGAAGGAAGGAAGGAAAAAAGAAAGATTATAGTTGGAAGGATAGATGGATGGATGGATGGATGGATGGATGACGTATGTTTGATGGAAGGAAGGAAAGAAGGGGGCAGGGTGGAAGGAAGGAAGGAAGGAAGGAAGGAAGGAAGGAAGGAAGGAAGGAAGGAAGAGACCAATGTGAAAAAAAACATTGTTATGATTTGATGATATGAAGAAATTCAGTGAGATACAACTCCCAAAGAATATCTGTAAAAGATGAGTGAATGAGTCAAGAAGAAAGAGAAGACCATGGAACTGTGGTTAGATGGAACTGGAGAACTCCTGAAAGTGAGAGAGGGCTTTTAAAAAGCAAAAACCTATGTTTATGGCAGGATATAGAGCTGGTGGACATATGGATGCTTTACAAAGATACAGAGGTAAGGAAAGAGAGAGAATATATAAATGATATTGGTAAACTGTAGCTATATTTTCTTTCCATATTACATGTATTTAATTTCTGTAGTTTAATAACTGATTGATTCCTTCCTTCTTTCTTTCTTTCCTTCTTTCCTTCCCTCCTTCCTTCCTCTTCTTTCTTCCTTTCTTCCTCTCTTTTACTTTCCTCTTTTTTGTTTTTCTCTTCCCCAATGAGTCATCCTGTATCTGCCTGCCCATTTATAACAACACAGCAGCCCAATGGGTTTTGACACGGCCCTTTACTTTTCTCCCCGAAAACTTGCAAAGTCATGTCCCTCCTGATTGTCTCTTGGGACTAAACAATCACTGTGCATGACAGTCCAATTTTGGCAAAGCTTCCCTTGCTTTTCACCTGGGGAATTTCAGCTGATAAGCCCCACATCTCTCCAATTAGCAACACCAACTTCGCTAAAAAGCTCATGCGCTCTCATCCAATTTCCTCTGCCTGCCCTATTTAGACGTTGAGCGCAACTGCAAGAATCTCTAATGTAGTGTCACTGCTGGTTTTCATGGAGGAAGGAAAGATCTAAATGGGGTATTTAGCAAGGACTTAGAACAGCTACTTTGTGACTTTTCCACTGGCTGCTTATCTCCAGTTTCGTGTGGAAACTGTGGTGGGAGCATCGCACTGTCACCTTGATGTCAAATTTAACAACTGGATACAGCAATAACAGCATGAAGTGGGCTTCCATAGCTGTCAGCGTTCACTATAAAGCAGACTTTATGTTCCACTTGATACTCTCCAAAGAAGAACTGAGCCTGTCATCTGGACGTCACTCTAGAGAAGGGCAGTGGTGATATTCTACCGGTTCTCTTGTGGTTCACCGGCAGCAGGTGCAGACGGCAGAGGTCTTGGAGAGCGAGGACTCAGATGAGGGGCTTGTGTGTGATGCAGGGATGGGGCCAGGACTATTGGAGAGTGGGGTGCTGCCTTCGGAGCTTGTGGAGTGTGGTAGCAGTGACGCAGAGGACCCCGGGGAGCCTGTGCCCAGTGTGCCTGCATGCAGGGCTGCTCGAAGGAAAAAGCAGCTGAAGCAGCAAGGGCGACTCGGGAGTAAGGCTGGAAGGTGATGGCTCCTCCCACAAGGGATAAAAGCCAGCCCTCGGGGATGTGTTCTTTGCAGGAAGCAAAGAAGTTCTTTAGACTCAGAGTCCTCATTGAGGCCCTGTTTACTCCGGTTTGTTTTTGAAACTTCTATGGGTAGATATTTAATCAGTAATTAGTCTTGGCAGCCTTTCGCAACCTTGAAAAGCTTGCTTTTGATATCGGACAATTAGCTTTAACTGACTCTTGACTAGGAATGCAGAATTACCAGCGCCGCATTAAAAAAAAAGGTTTGCTTTGTTACACAGTTTGCGTTTGTTTAATTTGAACCAGGCTTGGGTCAGAACAGGCTCGGCCCAGTATGGCTGAACTGGTAGCTCCGAGGATCATCTGTGAGCGAACCAGTTTGCTCCGATGATCAGCTGTTGGGCCTGCCCGCCTGTCTGCCCTGGCTCTATTCTGACCTTTCTTTCCTGGCTTTGAAGCTCAGCTGCTTCGTGCGGCACAGCAGATTGCTGCTCGTCAGCTGTTGAAGACACAGGGAGAGTGCAGGATTGTAGGAGAAGGTCAGTAACAAAATGTGGCCCACCAAGCCACGTGCACAGAACTGATGGTAAAAAATGTGAATCCCACCACTGGAGCAGGGGTGTCAAACTCAAGGCCCGCAGGCTGCATCCAGCCCACCATGTGGTCTGATCCGGCCCGCAGAGCCATCCTGGTCTACCCAATGTGAAGAGGAAAGATCAGGCCAGCATGGTTTTGGCTCAGTCTACCCAGTGCAAAGAGGAAACATGCCAGCAATTTGGGGAGAATGTTTACTAACAAATCAATTGCAGTGATTCCCTAAACAACTATGAATAGAGAATGGAAGGGAAGGGAAGAGGAAGAGACGAGAAAATGAAAAGAAGAGAAGAGAAAATGAATAGAAGAGAAGAGAAAGAGAAGAGGAAATGAAAAGAAGAGAATGAACAGAAGAGAAGAAAAATGAATAGAAGATAAAGAGAAGAGAAAATGAGAAGAGAATGAATAGAAGAAAAATGAATAGAAGATAAAGAGAAGAGAAAATGAAAAGAAGAGGAGAGAAAATGAATAGAAGAGAAGAGAAAGAAGAGGAAATGAAAAGAAGAGAATGAACAGAAGAGAAGGAAAATGAATAGAAGATAAAGAGAAGAGAAAATGAGAAGAGAATGAATAGAAGAAAAATGAATAGAAGATAAAGAGAAGAGAAAATGAAAAGAAGAGGAGAGAAAAATGAATAGAAGAGAAGAGAAAGAGAAGAGAAAATGAGAAGAGAAGAGAAAATTAATAGAAGAGAAGAGAAAATTAATAGAAGAGAAAATGAAAAGCAGAGAATGAATAGAAGAAAAATGAATAGAAGATAAAAAGAAGAGAAAATGAAAAGAGAAGAGCAAATGAGAATAGAAGAGAAAATGAATAGAAGGGAAAATGAATAGAAGAGAAGATGAAGAGAAGAGAAGAGAAGAGAATAATAACTTTATTGTCACTTTGAATGTACACGAATCGGCATATATTAAAATGAAATTTCGTTGGATATAGTTCACAGAGGGTCACCACTTCCACTATTTACTACACAATATACACTGTGGCAAGAGGGGTCTTACAGTGAGGCACAATTCACTTTACAAATGTCTCACTTAACAACAGAAACTCTAGGCTCCATTGTGGTCGTAAGTCGAGAACTACCTGTATTGTAAAACTCTGGGTCAGCCAAGAACTCCCCCTGGAAAACTGTGGAAGTTTCTCCGACGGACTTCCATTCAGGACAGAATACGTGCTGGGTGGATCTAAAAATACTTTCCAGGGCCCTTATCTTTTTACACTCTGCGATGTTCTACTTGTATATTGTAGACCAATACTTCTGAAATCCAGCATCTGTTAGACTCGCTCTGTTATCTAAGCTGTCTAGCCCAACCTATTTTTCTAATCTATCAGAAAGAAGACTAAACTACTAAAAGACTTCTTATCACCTCCTTTGCTTGCCAGAATAAGGGATGCCTGTCAATGCTTAGCTGTCATCCAGCTGCTTAGCTGGATGGCCCCAAAAATGTGTTTTAAACTTGAAATGTCCCATTTTTGAGCACAGGACAGTTATTTCAAAGATCAAAACTGTTTTGGGGTCCATCTCAGAAGTCATAAGAAGTCATTCAAAATGAGTTTCTTCCTACAGATGAGAATGTAATCAGGAAAATATTAGAATGTGCAGAAATGAATCGCTGAACACTTGCACTTAAAGAGAAGGAACAAACACAAACCGAATATTATATGATATGGGGACTTATTCCACCGATGGCTAGAGAATAAATATTAAAGCCAGCAGTAAAAGTAGATTAGCAAAATATAGCAAAATATATTAATAGAATTAAACAAGTTAAGGTGAAGATGGTTGACAGTATTAGATATATTATGAACATCAGCATTAAGTTAAGAGTAGATAAATAATGAATATGGCTGTTAATTTTAATTGCACAAGACATTTGTACCTAGGTGTCACATTGCTCAATGGAAGATGGATTGTTTGTATTAAAATAAAATAAAATAAAAATTAATTAAAATGAGTTTCTTCTGAAATCAAAATAATCTTGAAATCGTGATAGTCCTTGACTTATGTCCACCAGTGAGCCCAAAATGTCCATTGTTAAACAAGACAGTTGTTTCAGTGAGTTTTACCCCATTTTTTGACATATCTTGCCACAGTTGTTAAGTGAGTCATTGCAGCTATTAAGATAGTATAACATGGTTGTTAAGCAAATCTGGCTTCCCCATTGACTTTGTTGACAGAAGGTTGCAAAAGTGGATCACATGACCCCAGGACACAGCAACCGTCATAACTACAAGTCAGTTGCCAAGCGTCTGAATTTTGATCGCATGACTGTGGGGAAGCTGCAACAGTCATCAATGTGAAAAATGGCCACATCTCATTGTCACTGTAACTTTGAATGGCCACTAAATGAATGATAATAAGTCGAAAGCTGCCCGTAAAGACATTCTGAACTTGGGACTCTTCCGATGTAGTCAAGAGCAAACTGTCTGGTTTTGCACAAATCATACTAACATTCTGAAAAGTGTTCTTCTTGAAGCAAAAAAGAGAGGAGAATTTATGTTTATGGGGACTAAGACAGGTGAGACAAGAAATAATCACTTCCTGTTTTTCTGCCCAGTGGGACACAAATTCCTGTCTGCCAACTTTCTATTTGCTCTCAAAAACAATATGGAATGGAATGGAATAGAATAGAATAGAAAATATGGAATGGAAATAGAATGGAATGGAATGGAATGGAATGGAATGGAATAGAATAGAATAGAATAGAATAGAATAGAATAGAATAGAATAGAATAGAATAGAATAGAATAGAATATAGAAAATATGGAAAGGAATGAAAATAATAGAATGGAATGGAATGGAATGGAATGGAATAGAATAGAATAGAATAGAATAGAATAGAATAGAATAGAATAGAATAGAATAGAATAGAGAAAATATGGAAAGGAATGAAAATAATAGAATGAAATGGAATGGAGTGGAGTGGAGTGGAGTAGAGTAGAGTACACTAAAGTAGAGTACAGTAGAGTAGAGTACAGTAGTGTAGAGTAGAAATGAAAAGAAAAGAAAATTTGAAATGGAATGAGAATAATAGAATGGAATGGAATGGATTGGAGTAGAGTAGAGTGGAGTGGCGTGGAATGGAATGGAATGAAGTGGAATGGAATGGAATGGAGTGGAATGGAATGGAATATATGGAGTGGAATGGAATAGAGTAAAGTAGATTAGATTAGATTAGATTAGGGTAGGGTAGAATAGATTAGAGGAGTAGGGGTAGAGTAGAGATGAAAAGAAAAGAAAAGAAAAGAAAATTTGAAATGGAATGAGAATAATAGAATGGAATGGAATGGATTGGAGTAGAGTAGAGTGGAGTGGCGTGGAATGGAATGGAATGAAGTGGAATGGAATGGAATGGAATATATGGAGTGGAATGGAATAGAGTAAAGTAGATTAGATTAGATTAGATTAGATTAGATTAGATTAGATTAGGGTAGGGTAGAGTAGATTAGATTAGAGTAGAGTAGAGTAGAGTAGAGATGAAAAGAAAAGAAAAGAAAATTTGAAATGGAATGAGAATAATAGAATGGAATGGAATGGAATGGATTGGAGTAGAGTGGAGTGGAGTGGCGTGGAATGGAATGGAATGGAATATATGGAGTGGAATAGAATAAAGTAAAGTAGAGTAGAGTAGAGTTGAATCGAGTGGAGTGGAGTGGTGTGGAAGGGAAGGGAACAGAATGGAACAGAACAGAACAGAACAGGATAGGACAGGACACATCCTATGGATCTGCCATCACCTGTGGTCCCATACTACGTTGTTCCATTTCCACTTTCCACAGGCTGAGTCAGTCCAAAATCTACAGTTCTGAAGAGCCAACAGGAAGTTGGCAGAGAGAAACCAGCCTCAGGCCCATTGGGCAGAAGAACAGCAAGTGGCATTTCTTGTTTCATGTACTCCAGTCTCCATAAAAATTCAAATCCTCCCCTCTTATTTGCCCCAAGAATATCCTTCACAAAGTGCCGATGTAGTGGCCTCATGAGAAAAGTGACCATGGGGATGCGGCAAAGGTCATAAGTGTGAAAAATGGTCATAAGTCACTTTTTTGGGTACCGCCGTAATCTCAAACAGTCATTACACAAACGGTTGTTAAGACGAAGACCACCCATATAGTTCTGCAGCACAATAAATGGTAAGTGTAAAGATTAAAAAAATATCATAGGTCACTGTTTTCAGTGCCACCGTAATTTCTAGTGCACTAAATGAGTGGTCGTAAGTCAGGGACAACCTGTAGTGATGTATCAGGTGGAAATCCAGCAGGTGGGATTCCTTTCAGCTTCTGTTACGCCTCCAATTTTGGAGACGGCGCAGAGAATCAATTTTGCCTGTCATCACACGGCTAATATCTCAGGAATATACTCCGCATAATTTAAGAATCCCTGGCGCAGTGCCTGAGGTAATATTTATTTCGGTGCCAAAAATAAAAGGTGACAATCCTAAGCACAACATGTGATGGATCAAGAAGATATGCAGAAAGGCCTGGCTGGGTGCACCTCACCTCACCCCTTGTCCTCTTGTTCTTTCGGTTTACTTTCTTTACGGAGCAACGCATGGGATAGGAAATCCATTTGAGATCTGGCTGCTGTTTAAAAAACATTGAGATCAGTGGTGGGATTCAAATTTTTTTACTACCGGTTCTGTGGGCGTGGCTTGGTAGGCATGGCATGGCATGGCTTGGTGGGCGTGGTTTGGTGGGCATGGCAGGGGAAGGATACTGTAAAATCCCCTTCCCTCCCCACCCCACTAACCTGCTTTCCAGCTCTGTTCTCCTGTGCAGGGCAACCAAAGAAGACCCAGCCAATCAGCTGGGACTTGGGAGACAGAGAAGAGATGGGGGCGGGGCCAGTCAGAGGTGGTATTTGCCATTTCTCTGAACTATTCAAAATTTCCGCTACTGGTTCTCTAGAACTGGTCAGAGCCTATTAAGTACCACCTCTTGTATAAGGCAGTATTGGTGAGCCTTTTCGGCACTCAGTGTCCAAACAGGAGCATGTGCACGCATGTGCACCACCCACCTTGTCTTCTGGTTTCTGGCACTTAATGCACGTGCGAAGACCTGCTGGCCGGTGCACATGCACATGCCCAAAACTGGAAGACCAGCTGGCTGGTGTGCATGCATGTGCCGGAAACCGGAAGATTATCTCCCTGGACACGTGCATGAAGACAAGCTGGCTGGCACACCGGAACCTGGAAGAGCAAAAGGCGACGGCTTGTGTGCCTGGAGCATGCCACTTCTGGCATGCATGGCATAGGTTTGCCATCACTTTCTTGAACAAGGGTAGGATTAGAAGACCTGTAAAATCCCTTCCAACTCTGTTATTCTGTCACGCTATTGTTAAGCTCATGAATCTGCTTTACGCTGAGTTTAAACCATTAGTAGGGGGCAATTCTGCCTAATCCAGTGTTTCTCAGCTTTGGCAGTTTGAACACGTGTGTCAGCTTTGGAAGCCATACGGAGATCAGGTGCTCCCACACTGCCACATCTGAGCCAGAGAAAGTGGCGGGGGGGGAATATATTGGAGTATATCTAGTTGGTGCATAAGCGCACCAACGTGCCTACCGTCCCTGTCCTATTGTTTCTTTTATTTTTCTTATATGTATCCATGTATTCATAACTATGTTTTTACTTATACCTATTATTTTGTAAGCAATTGACAAACCAAATAACATAAAATAAAATAGTTAGACATGATAACGTTCTTTTTTCTGATTCAAGGTCAGGTGGTGTTGCGCATAACTGAGAGGAAGTCTCAACTAGGGACGGATGGTGATTGGGCCATGTGATGGATTTTGCAGTTTTTACTTGTTGTAAGGAACTTTCAGATTCGGGATTCCATAGTTGTGCCAGTTACTATCCAAATAAAAAGCAACTTTTGAGAAGATGTCTGTCTCAGAGTTATTGGGTGGAATGGAGGGTTGTTGGAACACTGACAATGTGTGGACTTCAAGTCCTAGTATTCCCCAGGCAGATGGCTGACTGGGGAATTCTGGGAGTTAAAATCCACGTTTTATCACGAAGAGGAAACTGACTTATTCTCCAAAGCATCAGAGGGCAAGACAAGAAGTGATGGGCAGTCAGAAAGAGAGAAGTAAAGTGACATTTTCTGGCCGGGAGAACGATTAATCAATGCTTGTCCCCTGGAGTTGTGAGTGCTCCATCAATGGAGGTTTCAAAAATAGACAACAGAACCATTGATATAAAGTCTCCTGGCTTGAGCAGAGGGTTGGACTAGAAGATCTTTAAGGCCCCTTCCAGTGGTGAGTTTCACATTTATTTTACCATGAGTTCTGTGGGTGTGGCTTGTTGGGCATGCTTTGCGCACGCGCAGGCGGTTAGCTACTAAACTTCTCCTGCAATCCTGCACTCTCCCTGGGTCTTCAACAGCTGACAAGCGGCAATCCACTGAGCCGCGCAAAGCAGCTGAGGTTGAAAAGCAGGATGTCGACTCATAAAATATGTCTATGGTCTTTTTAGAGTTGCCAACAGAAAGGGAGGGGGGAGCAATGCGGCAGCTTGCATTCCATAAATGTTTTCAAAGATAGTTTCTAGGTGACCGAAGTTTCTGCCGCGCAAAATTCTAACTGGCGAGCATGATTGATGATTCTTGGCTATGGATGTGTCCCATTGGAGAATAGGAATTACGATACACCCAGGGGGTGGGGGAAAACCAGGGTCAAGGGTGACAATGAATGATGTGTCTCAGAGTCGGCTACAGTCAGGCAGCGCCGACATGTTTACTTCTAATAAATCTTTAAGTTTTGAAATTCCGGCTAGAAACTCATGATTGAAATAGGGGCAGGGGTGGTATTCAGCAGGTTCTGACCAGTTCTGGAGAACCGGTAGTGGAAATTTTGCGTAGTTCGGAGAACCAGCAAATACCACCTCTGACTGGAGATTTTACAGTGTCCTTCCCCTGCCACGCCCACCAGGCCACAGATAAACCGGTAGAATACCACCAGTGGTCCCTTCCAGTCCAACGATTCTGTGTTCTATCTTCTATAACAATTAAGCTCAGAGAGCATCATCAAGGACTTCACAGTTCACTCCTGAACCACAAAAATGCCTTTTCTATTTAAAAAAAATGCCTTTGTTTGTAACATCTTCCTTTGTCTCTGAGTAAAATGCCAAGAGCCACAGCTGGGCGATGTCACACTATCTTTCTGCACACTGCTTTGGTGAGTGCCTTCGTTTGTCTGGTGGCAATGTCTTGGCTAGTTAATTCTATTTTAAAAGCAATTGATCCATTCTGACCTCTTCTCCCTGCTCCATCCTTTAATAAATGTGCTCAGTTGGAAATAAGAATTGATAGACCTTCATGCTGGGAAGTCCAGCAGAGAATGGGTTTTTTTTTCCCCTCATTGGTTAAAACCACTTTGTATGTATAGGGTACATTATTTTAATGGATGTCAGAGGCTGCTGTGAGAACAAGCCTTATCCTTATCCCAAAGGTTCAAGGACTGAAATCCATCTGCCCCAGGTGTTTATCTTAAACTTTAAAACCATTGGAGTCGTGGCATGTAAATGTAAACAAGGAACAAATAAAAGATTTGCTAATCATTTAGCTCAGAGCTCTCCAAACTGGGCAACTCTTAAGACTTCTGGATTTCAACTCCCAGATTTAGTTGAGTTTACTTTATTGTCACTGCACCTCCTACAATGAAATTAAATGCCATCTTCAGTGTATATTATAACTATAAAAATAAAACACAAACACACAACCTTCACATTCTATATGATTAAATTGAAAACCTCAGATATTGCATTAATATGGCACTATACAGTAGTATTCAACAAAGCTACTGCCTTGGGGTAGAAGCTGTTTTTCAGCCTATTTGTCCTTGTTTTCACTGTCCTGTACCATCTACCAGATGGTAATAGTTCAAAAAAAGGGTGCCCAGGATGAGCTTTTCTCCAAAGCCCCTGAGGGCAGGACAAGAAGCAATGGATAGAAACTAATCAAGAAGAGAAGCAACCTAGAACTAAGGAAAAATTTCCTGTTAGAACAATTAATCAGTGAAATAACTTGCCTCCACAAGTTGTGACTTCTCCAACACTGGAAGTATTTAAGAAGAGATTGGACAGCCATTTATTTGTCTGAAATGGTATATGATTTCCTGCCTAAGAAGTGGGTTGAATTAAAAGTCCTCCAACTCTGTTTTTCTATTCTATTCTATTCTATTCTATTCTATTCTATTCTATTCTATTCTATTCTATTCTACCCTTCCCTCCTGAAAATTACAAAAGAGAAGGACTACATTTCAACCAGTAGTCCTTAGTACAGTAGGAGCTCCAGGGGTGAAATTACAAAATGATGACAGCATCGAAGATTTAATAATTTCAAACTCTACTCTTAACTACGGTCCTTGTTTTTCCCCTAGGAACTGCTGCAAGAGGAATAAATATGTGTAGGCCCCATTTAGATTCACTTTAGGAGATAGCCAGAGGCCAAAAATCTGCTCTCCATCACTTCTTAAAGAAAAGCAGTCAAATGTAAGCCGCCTCCAATACATTTCTGAGCATCAGGTGGGTTGAAAAGCAACAGCGGCAGCTCATAGAAGCAGATAATGCAAATACTGGGCACTGCACAGCAGAAGAACTAGACACAAGGACAGTTTTTCTCCCATGACATCTCTCTGCTAAACAACCAATTCCCATAACACTGTCAAACTGTCTAGTAAGGCTGTATTGCTACTATTCTTCTCATCTTTCCTATTACCTATCTAACTTTGTTGTTTGTATCTTTAAGATTTATATTGTTTTATTTAGTATACCAGTATGATTTATCTTAATTGCTTATTTAGTATCCTATGACTATCGCTAAGTATTATATCTTATGGTTTCTGAGGAATGTATTTTTATGATGACTATGGTCAGGATTTATCCCTTTTTGCTTATATATACTCTGAGAGCTTATGCACCGGAGACAAATTCCCTGTGTGTCCAGTCACACTTGGCCAATCAAGGAGAGAAGCAACAGAGAATAGAATTCTATTCTATTCTATTCTATTCTATTCTATTCTATTCTATTCTATTCTATTCTATTCTATTCTATTCTATTCTATTCTATTCCATTCCATTCCATTCCATTCCATTCTATCCCATATTTGCTTTTCTTTTCTATTATTTTCCATTACACTCTATTCCATTCCATTCCATATTTGCTTTGCTTTGCTTTTCTATTATTTTCTATTCTATTCTATTCCATCTCATTTCATTCTTAGTCCCCATAAACATTGAAATTCTCCCCTCTTTTTTGTTCCAAGAAGAACACTTTTCAAACATTAGTACGATTTGCGCAAAACCAGATGGGTTCTATTCTATTCCATTCCATATTCTATCCATTCCATATTCTATTCTATTCTATCTATTCTATTCTACTCTATTCTATCCCATCCCATCCCATCCCATTCTATATTCAGTGCAAAAGCCATAATACATATTGCACCCTATAAAAATACCAAGTGACTTATAATTTTTAGAAGGAGGGATAGGATCTGGGGAAAGGATGGATCTTCGTTAATTGTCTAGCAAATTGTCTGAATCATAAGACAACAGAAACCTAGAAACTGGCAATCAATTAGGATCCATTTGTAGGAAAGGCCTTTCCTAAAGGTTTAGGTGACAAATATGTGCAGCAAAGCATGTAATCCTAGAAAAGGCACTTAGTAGGGGGCTGGTTGTATGAAGAGGCCCTAGAGAGAAATCACAGTGTCTGAAAGAGAGAATTGGCAGCAGACCCTTTTCTAAAACAAGCAATTCAGTGAATGGAAGTAAAAGATTTGATAAGCGTCCACTATCGACAGCATTCCAAGGAACAGAGATAACCAATGTTATCACAATGGATTAGAGACTCATTCCAGAAAACATTATGGTGTCTTAACTGCTACAATTGCAGCAACAGCCCCAATCTTTTCCAGCTGGGACACAACCGTCTTATTCCCACAACAACCCTGAAAAATTATGGGTGTTTGCAGCCACGGGGAATTTGCAAGATTTTGCTTATTCTATAAACCCGTGATGGCGAACCTATGGCACACATGCCCCAGGTGGCACGCAGAACCATTTGTGCCAGCACGCCAACTGCAGGAAAACTTAGCCCACTGCACATGCACATACCTCACAGCTGATTTTTGGCCGGTTTAAGGCCTTTTTCGGCATCCCAGAGGCTTGAGGAAGGCTACTGCAGGCTTCTGCAGGCTGAAAACTAGGCCCGTTTCATCACTTGCTGTTTTTCCAAAAATACCGGAAGTAATGAAACGGACCTAGTTTTCGGCCTGCAAAGCCTGTAGAAGCCTGCAGAAGCCTTCCTCAAACTTCTGGGAGGCTGAAAAAGGCCTCAAACCAGACGAAAATCAGCTATGAGGTGCAGTGCAGGTAAGGGGGCAGCGGGGGTGGGTGGGTATTGCACGTGCATGCTTAGGGGGCATGGGCGTTGCCTTCTGGGTGCTGGCACGTGAGCGTGAACATGCAAGCGCACGCACAATTTTGGGCACAGGAGCCCCAAAAGGTTAGTCACCAGTGCTATAGACAGAACTTTTTATCTCCCTAAGTTGCTTTACACCGTATTTAAAAATCCAACATTCAAAGCTGCAGCCAACAACGCAGAAAATTACACAACACAGTGCTGGAGCAAACTGTACACAGCTAGTCCTTGACTTAAAGGGCCACAACTGAGTCCAAATCTTCTGTTGCTAAGCAAAATGGTTGCTAAGCGAGTTTTGCCCATTATACAACTTTCCTTGCCGCAGTTGTAAAGTGAATCACTACAGCTGTTAAGCGAGCAAGACGGGTTTTAAGCGAATCTGGCTTCCCCATTGACTTTGCTCATTGGAAGTTCGCAAAAAGTGATCACACTGCAACCGTCATAAATATGCGTCAGTTGCCGAGTGTCTGAATTTTGAACACATTAGGGGGATGCTGCAATGGTCATAAGTGTGAAAAATAAAAAACAGTCCCAAGCCACTTTTTTTTTTAGTGCTGTTGTAACTTTGAATGGGCATTGGTGAAGTGACGTAAGTTGAGAACTAAGTGTAATAAATAGTTTTTATGTGTTTTTGGAAGAAATATCAATTTGGTTCAGTTCCAAGCCGGGGGAAAAACACTGGAAACATGGAGGCTGATTGGAAAGATGGTTTAATGATGGAGCAGAACCACATGGGTTTGAGGTCCTGGGCAGCTGACCACATGGAGTGGAGAATGAGGGTTATTTATACCCTCTCTTGGGCCTTGCCCTTGAGCTTCCTGTTCCTATGCAAGAACATGTATTCTATTGGCTGTTGTCAGATTCCTATGGGGTCATGTTTGTCTGAGCTCCCAGGTTTGGTTGAAGTTTCCTGGGTGATGCAATGTTCTTAGGAGATTGCCATGGAGCGGGCCCTGTGTCTTCTGCTAAATTGTCCTATTGTGTCCTGGAGGGCCATGTCTTAATCCCATTGCCCTGGAGCTGGAGGTCTTTTGTCTTGTAGCTAGCCTGGCCCAGTCCTGCTGGAGCTATTAAGAAAGGCAGGGGCTGCTTTCCAAGAGCGTGTTCTGCCATGCTTTTATTTGGTTTATAGGAAGCACCCACCTCCTAGAAGAAGGAAATATTTTGGGGAATATTAAAAAGGCAGATAGAATATTTCCACTGAATGAGAAATGGGGAAAATCTTAAGGAAGGCAGAAACCAGCCTCAGTTTCCATGCCCCAAGCAGAAACTGAGGAGGCCAGCTTTTAGGTGAATCAGTTGAGAAAGATTGGGTCAGACAGAAACTCCAGATAAGCAACAAACAAAAGGTCAGACAAAATTGACAAAAAGGTCAGACAAACACCTAGGTAGGATTTGCATTTCCCCTTTTGCCTATAGAGCCAGCCATGACCCCTACCCTAACCCTAACCCCATAGGAATCCAGAAAGTATAAAACCCACCCACTCTAAACTCCATTTTGTCAGCTGTCACAGAACCGTTCGCTGTTTGTAAGATGGTTCTGCTTAGTGGTGGGATTCAAAAGTTTTTACTACTGCTTCTATGGACATGGCTTGGTGGGCATGATGTGGCTTGGTGGGTGTGGCAGGGGAAGGTTACTGCAAAATCTCCATTCCCACCCCACTCCAGGGGAAGGATACTGTGAAATCTCCATTCCCTCCCCACTCCACTAACCTGCTTTCCAGCTCCATTCTACTGTGCAGGGCAACAAAAGAAGACCCAGCTGATCAGCTGGGACTCAAGAGGCAGGGGAATAGATGGGGGGTGGGGGGCAGTCAGAGGTGGTATTGGCCAGTTCTCTAAACTACTCAAAATTTCCACTACCAGTTCTCCAGAACTGGTCAGAACCTGCTGAATACCGGAGGCTTCCGGTTTGAGCTTCTTCGGTGACAGACCAAAACCGCGACTCTGTGCGGTTTCGATCCGTGATCGCTGCTGGAGCGCCCTGAGCTGGCTGGTTTCAGGTCTAAGCCACCCTGTAGAAGTGGTAAAGAAGGGAGGGACTGCCTGCAGGGTTGAGGAGAGCCACATCTCTCCTCCTGAGCGGGCCAATACTCCCTTGCTTGAAGGCAGTTGCAGCAGCAGTCAGAAATGGCCACCACAAAGAAGAACTCGACTGGAAAAGAATGTGCAGGAGGAAGATAAGAAGAGAAAGTTTTGGTTGACCAGGTCAAACAGCAAAAGGGAAAGGATTTGGTTGACAGCTAAAAGACTTAAGCAAGGAATTGAAAAAAAAAAGGCCACTTTGACATTAATAGGCATTTAATGCTGAAAATAAAAAGTCAAAGGGATAATAAAGATTTCTGGATAATTAAAAGCTTTTGAAAACAGGAAAGGAGAGAAAAAGAATAAAAGGGCAGGATCTGGAAGGGAGGAGACTGCCTAGAATTAAAAAGAACTTACAGTAAAATCTCAACAAGACTTCCAAAAGATACATCTTAACTGAAACATCGCAAAAAAATAGTAAAACTACAGAAAGAGAAAGTGAAAAAAGAAATAAGAAGAAACAGCTTGGGACTATTTGGATTACTTGGTGATCTCTGGATTCTTGGTTACTGCATTTGAATGACTAAAATCAATCGGGTGGTTGTTTAAAAGTGTTTAAAATGGCTCCACTTTTAGAAGAATTGAAAATGGAACTTAAAAAGTACAAAGAAGATGCACAAGAAGAGAGAGGTTCTTTTGGCTTTGTATTTCAGTTCTTAGAAATGGAGATTTGGAACTATGAGAAACAACAAGAAATGCCTGCAGAACAAGAAGATTGGGACAAAGAAGAAGCCATCTTTAATGAACAAGTAATTTTAGGTGGGGGGAAGAAAGGGGGGAAGAGAATGGAAAGTTTAAGATTGGGAGAAACAACCCCAAAAAAGAATAGAGTGAAAAATAAGTATAAAATCAGAAAGCAACAGAAGAGGGAAATGCAGAAGAGAGAATTAGAAGTAGAGAGACAAGGGGGTAAAAAGGGAAGGGAGAAGAAGAGAGGGAAGAAAGAAAGGAAAAGAAGTTATAAAGGACAGAAACAAAATATAGAGAAACAGGGCCTATTTAGAGATAATGGGTGAAAATCTAATGGAAAAAGGGATTCTGCAAAAGTACACAAGGTAGTATTGTTATATTAGAAATAGAAATAATTTCAGAAAATATGAAACAATGTATGATTAAAATGTTTGATAAAATAGTTATCGTAACTTAGTGGAATGCTTGTCAATAAATAAATGTAACAAAATGAATATTTAATGACTTATAAAACTTATGTGAAAACATAAGGGAAAAATTAAGAATGGAGATCATATGTGTCTTTAAGGAAGTATGATATTTAATTGAAAAAAAATGTTAAAGATGTTAAGACTTTAATGAATATTAATGATAGAACTGATTGGAATGGAATGAGGGTTTTAATTACATATATTTACATTTTTTAAAAAAGAATATAGTGTGTATTATAAGAATTATAAGAATGTACCAAGCAGAATTTGATTGGAAGTTATGTATTTTGTATTATATTGAATGTCATAACCTTAAGGTATATATTGAAGTTTAAATAAGAGTTGAATGGATAAAATTAAAAGATATAAAGCTGTCATACTCTAATTAGTAACTACAGGAGAAAATTTGTTTAATGAGAAAAGACAATATGAAATTGAAACAGAACAGACAAAAGTATAAATATAATGATTTAAACTGAGATGAGATAATCAAAACAAAATTTGAGAAAATTAAAAGAGGGGAAAAACTATATAGAAAATGCAGAATAGTAATAAGATATGGAATAGAACACAAAAATGAGCATGAAATTGAGTTTGTGTCTGTATAAAGAAGTGTAACCCGGGACCAAGCTATTTCAAAAGAGATGTTTTACTTGTATTTTGTGTGTGTGAGAACCCAAATAAAACTAATATATATATATATAAAAGAACCTACTGAATACCACCTCTAGTTCTGCTTCATCAATAAACTATTTCCAATCAGCCTCCAGCCTCCATTTTATCTCCAGTGCCTGTCTCCCGGCTTGGAATTGAACCAGATGGATTTTACCTTCTAAAAGCTCTTAAGAATGTTCCTGAGGCTTATTGAAAGGAGTTTGTGACAGACCACACACACACACAAAAAAAAGATTTCAGAAAGCACATTTTGAACCAAACCAAACTTCATTTTTGATTTCCTGGAAATTGTGGTCTGAATTATGCCATTTCAACCAAGGTGATTAAATGAGGTCCTAAGAGAGTAGAGGCCGTCTTAAAAATTAAAGCATGGAGAAATGTTATTCCTTTCTGACATCCTGTGGATAATGTTTGAAATTGATTCCTAATTATGCCACTATCCTGGAACTCTTTCAATTATTGATTGAAATCGTGGCATTGATCTTCAGCAGTAAATTCAGCACACAAACAACTGTAAAATTCTACTGACTTCAAAACCTTCTCTGGCTTCTAATTTGGTTGCCTCTATGTTTGTGGTGACCAATGCCAACTTTTGAAGGACCTGAGGCCATTTTACTCAACAAAATCTCTTCTAGCAACCTGAAGCCCAAACTACCGGTTCAACCTCTTCTCTTTAGTTTAGGTGTTTATATATGCTGTATATAAAATACTAGTTTTTTATGAGTTATATATCCAGATATTTGAGGAGATGCCCAGATACATCAGGGCTGATAGAAATTATGTGTTTATATAAAGTACCATAGAGGAAACAAAGAGTACAGTCACCATGTGCTTTACTGCTCAATTATACAACTGTAACAGGAAACAGGAAACTCTACTCAGAACAACCCTCTATATGCCCTCTACTGGCTAAATACGACTGTTATATAGAAATACATTCCAACAATGAATTCCAGCACCATGTGATTTTCCTCCTGAAATGTAGCAAATTCATTGTCACACCTTGCCTTAAATAGCACGGTGCACTATTTATTAACAGGTAGTGTTAATAAATAGAAGAGGCGCTATAGCTCAATGGTTAAAGACCCTGAGCTTGTCAGCTGGCAGCCTGAGTTTGACACCCACTGTCTTCCTTGCCTCAGCTCCTGCCCATTTAGCAGTTCAAAAGCACATAATTTTTTTTTCTTTTTGCATTTTCAAAAGTTTTCAAAAGCTTGAAAGCAACAAAGATGATCAGGGGACTGGAAGCTAAAACATACAAAGAACAGTTACAGGAATTGGGTATGTTTAGTTTAATGAAAAGAAGAACTAGAGGTGACATGATAGCAGTCTTCCAATTCCATGAGTCGCCAATGGCGAATGGGCAGCAGTATAAATCCAATAAATAAATAAAAATCTAAGGAGTTGCCACAAAGAGGAGGGGGTCAAGCTATTCTCCAAAGCATCCGAAGGCAGGAAAAGAAGCAATGGAGGGAAACTCGTCAAGGAGAGAAGCAACCTAGAATTAAGGATGTCCCAAAGGTGCCTTTTTTTTTTCCCTCAAGAGGCAACTGGACTTTCTCATTTTTCTTTGAAGACATTTCGCTTCTCTGAGGAAGCTTCTTGGATGAGAAGTGAAACGTCTTCAAAGAAAAATGAGAAAGTCCAGTTGGCTCTTGAGGAAAAAAAAACAAACCCACTTTTGAGACAACCATGATCTGGATGACTGAGAATCTCCACAGACATCTAGAACTAAGGAGAAATTGCATGACAGTGAGAACAATTAACCAGTGGAACAACTTGCCTTCAGAAGTAGTGGGTGCTCCAACACGGGAGGCTTTTAAGAAGAGACGAGACAACCATTTGTCTGAAATGGTATGGAATTTCCTGCTTGACCAGGGGGTTGGACTAGAAGACCTCCAAGATCCCTTCCACATGTTATTCTGTTAATCTTATTCTTAAATGCAAGTAGACAGCAATAGCATTCTGTGCCCTTTGGCATATAACCATGCTGGCCGAATGACCACAGAAAATATATTTAGACAACGTTGGCTCCCTCAACCAAGAAACAGAGAGAAACATCTTGACTGACAGGGAAACCTTTGCTTGTAGGATGTCCATCAAACTCTTGACACCTTCCTGCTACCTTTAGAAATTCTGTAATGTGAAGAACTAGATAAATTGATTTTCCTTAATTGCATCTCTTTGTCCCGTCAAGCATGTTGCTATCAGTACAGAAAAATCTTCTGTTTCAAAATAAGTGAGTTGTCAAAGCTCCTTCTAATGTACACAGCCTACTGGCACGAGCTTATGAATCTCATCCAAGGATGGGAAGGAGAGAAACACAATTTCTTCACATCAAGTTTTATCGGCCAAATTGGAGCGCATATGTTATCAAAAACATCATTTTTATATCCAGATTTAGTCTTTATTTGAAGTCCTTACCCTCGGGCTGTGATGGCAAACCTATAGCACGCATGCCACAGGTGGCACGCAGAGCCATTTCTGCGGGCACGCAAGCCCCAACCAAAGTTACCTGCACTGAGCATGTGCATGCCTCCCAGTTGATTTTCGGCCTGTTTGAGACCATTTTCACCCTCCTGGAGGCTCAAGGGAAGCCTCTGCAGCCTCAGGAGGCCGAAAAATGGGCCTTCCGGAAATACTGGAAGTGCTGAAATGGGCCCATTTTTCGGCTTCCAAAGGTGGCAGAGGCTTCCCTCAAGCCTGGGGGGTGTTAAAATGCTCCCCCCCCCCAGGCTCCAGAAGTCCTCCAGAGGCTGAAAACGGGCACTTCCGGTATTTCTGGAAGGCCTGTTTTTCAGCCTCCTGAGGCTGCAGAGTCTTCCCTTGAGCCTCCGGGAGCGTGAAAACGGCCTCAAACGGGCCGAAAATCAGCTGGGAGGTGCACACATGCACAGTGCAGGTAAGAGGTGGGGTGGAGGTGTTGCATGCACATGCGCAGAAGAGATGCATTGCATTGTGGGTAACAGCACACACATGCTTTCAGCACACCACAACAAAAAGGTTCACCATTACTACCCTAAGGTAAGAGGGGTGACCAATCAATTTTTTTAAAAAAAAAAACCAATTAAAACAATAAATAAAGATCTTACTTTTTTTTTTAAACAATCAAGTAAATTTGAAGGCTACATTGAATCTTCAAGGCAATTGGCCCTTGAAGGACCTGAGCGCCATCAATTAATGTAACCCTCTTTGAAGATCGTCCCAAGTTAATGGCCATCCCCGTGTCTTGCAGTAATGAATTCACAGGTTAATTATATGTCATGGGAAGAAAGGTTTTTATTTGTCTGTTCTAAATCTTCTTCCAGGCAACTTCCCTGAATGACTTCCTAGTCCTTGGTCCTCAGCTTTCAAAAGACTGAGATAAACCTTTTTTTTCTGTCACTTTCTCATGTCACACTGGATTTTATAGCCTTTGATCATATCTTTTTCCTGTCACCCTTTTTTCTAAGATGAAGAGTTACAAACATTCTAGTTCTTGTTTGGAAGAAGTTTGGGCCCTTCTGATTATTTGGGCTTTGATTTTTAAAAAAAATGTTTTCTAGCTTTTTCCAAATGGGGAAACCAAAATTCACGGTCATTTCATATACAGTATGTACTAAATTTCCAGATCCAAATACAGGCAACATTCAACTTATGACCACAATTGGGACTGCAGAAAAAACAATTACTACCAACTGCACAAGTCAATAAGAGGGCCGTGAAAATACTGACAGACCCCTCACATCCCGGACATAAACTGTTTCAACTCCTTCCCTCAAAACGACGCTATAGAGCACTGCACACCAGAACAACTAGACACAAGGACAGGCTTGCCCTGAACGCCATCACTCTGCTAAACAAATAATTCCCTCAACACTGTCCAACGATTTACAAAGTGTGCACTACTATCACTGTTAATCTTCTCATCACTCCTTATCACGCATCTCCTCCCACTTGTGACTGTATACAGGATACAGACTGTATGACTGTATCCTTATGATTTATATTGACTGTTTCCTAGTATGATTTGATTGCTTATTTGTACCCTATGAGTCTCATTAAGTGTTATAACTGATGATTCTTAACGAATGTATCCTTTCTTTTATGTACACTGAGAGCATATGCATTAAGACAAATTCTTTGTGTGTCCAATCACACTTGGCCAATAAAGAAATTTTATTATTCTACAACTGAGCCCAACATTTCTGTTGTTAAGTGAAACATTTGCAAAGCGAGTTTGGACCCCATTTTACAGCCTTTCCTGCCACCGTTGTTAAGTGAATCATTGCTGTTGTTAAGTTAAATGAATCTGTCTCTCCCATGGACTTTGCTCGTCAGAAGGTCACAAAAGGAGATCACGTGACCAATAATGGGGTGCAACCAGTTTAACAACAGGTACTGTGAGCGCGAGATTCGCGCACGCACACAGCATTCAATAAACATCAATTTGAACCTCTCCAGCTTACCTTCTAGCCTTCCCCAGTAAGTAGAACAGCTGAGGCATGGTATGTCAACTCATAAAATCTTTCTATGATCTTTTAGACTTGACAACAGAAGGGGAGGGGGGAACAGTGCGGCAGCTTGCAAACTGAAACCACATTCCATAAATGTTTTCAAAGATAGTAACTAGGTGACTGAAGTTTCTGCCACACAAAATTCTAACTGGAGAACATGATTGATGATTCTTGGCTATGGATGTGTCCCATTGGAGAATATGAATTACGATATACCCGGGGGAGGAAAACCAGGGTCAAGGGTGACAATGAATTAAGTGTCTCAGAGTCGGCTACACCCAGGCAGTGCCGGACCTTAAATCCTTTTGAAGTTTTGGCGGTTCGGCTGGAGACTCATGATTTAAATGGGGCTAAGTGCCAGAATCCTGACAATATAATCCACTTTGCCGCACGAATCAGCTGAGATGTAACAGAAGGAAATGTAAGATAGGATAGGACATGGGTGGGCGGGCGGAGCCAACTAATTATTGTTTGTATCCGAACCGGCAGCAGCCCACCAATGCACGTGACCCCGGGACACTGCCACCATCAAAATTATCAGTTGCCAAGCGCCTGAATTTTGGTCCTGTGACCATAGGGATGCTGTAACACATACGTGTGAAAAACCGTTATAGATTGTGCAGAAATGGATAGACTGACATTGAAAATCAAACAGAAAGAAGGCCCAGAATATTATCAAGCATGGAACTTATTTTACCAGTGGTTGGAAAAATGTGGCGGAGAGTAAGAATAGAATCTGTATTGCTAAGCAAGTTAAACGCCCAGACAACATGATGTTTATTAAGCACTACGAAATATAATTAATAGAAAACTAATAAAATTTATATTAAAAAAAACCTGTTATAGTCCTCGACTTCCAACAGTTCATTTGGTGGCCGATCAAAGTTACCAGGGCACTGAAGAAAGTAACTAATGACCATTTTTCACACTTATGACTGTTGCACCATCCCCGTGGTCACGTGATCAAAATTCAGGAGCTTGTTCAACTGAATAAGATAACCTTTATTGTCATTTTGGGGGCGCTCTGGCACCCATTAAACTTGAAATTTTGTGGCCTGCTCTCAAAAGGGTCACACATCCATAACACAGGTATAGATATGCTATACATCAGGTTTGTCAAACTTGATTCCATTGAGGGCCACATCAGGATTGTGTTTGACCTCAGGGGGCCAGGGTGGGTGTGGCCAGTTCAACGTCACTCATCAAGACTCCATTTTCGGCCTCCTGCTACCCCTCTGTCTCCAAAAACAGAGCTCGGGGAGGCCCCTAACCTGTCTGGGGTCCATTTTTGGCCACCATAGCCTCCTGCAGCGCTCTGCGCATGGCCTCCCCAGGATCTGTTTTCACTGGTAGAGGGCTGCAGGAGGCCCTTGCAGCCAAAAATGAAGCCCGGGAGAGCTGTGCGTGACCCTCCCGAGGTCCATTTTTGCTGGCAGAGGCCCCGCGGGCCAGTCCTTTGCTGTTTCCAAGGTGGCCCCACAGGCCAAATCTAAGCCTTGAGTTTGACACCCCTACTATATACATACATATGTATATATCTCAGAGGTGGTATTCAGCTGGTTCTGACCAGTTCTGGAGAACTAGTAGTGGACATTTTGAGTAGTTTGGAGAACCGGCAAATCCCACCTCTGACTGGCCCCGCCCCCATCTCTTCCCTGCCTCCCGAGTCCCAGCTGATCGGCTGGGTCTCCTTTGGTTGCCCTGAACAGGAGAACGGAGCTGGAAAGCAGGTTAGTGCGGTGGGGAGGGAATGGGGATTTTGGAGTGGGGTGGAAATAGGGATTTTGCATATCCTTCCCCTGCCACACCCACCAAGCCATGCCCACAGAACCGGAAGTAAAAAAAAATTTGAATCCCACCACTGATATACCTACATCCTAACATAGAAATAGATATAAATATTAATCACTGTCCATCTTGAATACATAGCGGAAAGAGGAAGCTTGAGAATTACTCAAAGACTGACTCGTATTTATGACAGTTGCCGTGTCCCAGAGTCACATGATCACCTTTTGAGAACTCCTGACAAGCAAAGTCAACAGGGAAACCAGATTCGCTTAACAACCCTATTACTAATTTGATCACGGCAGTGATTCCCTTAACAACGGTGGCAAGGAAGGTCATAAAATGGGGCAAAATTCACTTAACAGCTATCTCACTCAGCAACATAAATTGGGGCTCAATTGTGGTTGTACATCAAGGACTGCCAAGTCCCTGTTTTCAGGGCCATTGTCAGTCACTAAATGAATGGTTGTAAGTGGAGGGTTTCCTTTTTATTATAATTGAGAACTCCGGAACATCTGTTTTAAGATCCAGCCCCCAAATAAATCACAATAGTAGCTGGTAACTATGATAAAATAACCCATAACTTTATTCCTATTTTCAATTATGCAATATTGAGGTTCTGTTTTGTCACTAATAATCCAGCTTGACTTGGAAGGATTTAAAATGCCCAGCACAGTTGCCTTCTCTGTTCACTTCACATCATGAAAAAATTAATTTCATAACCATCCAAATATTTCCAAGCAGAGCAGGTGTTACGTCCCCTGAGCAAACAACGTGTTCTGGAAGACTCCAAGCCTGATTCAACATTCATTTATAATATAAATATGAAAAATGTTCCCAATAGAAGATTTCATATAGGTCACTGAAAAAACAGTACCTGGAACAATCAGATCAAGTCAGTATCTAAAATCTCAGCATACTTTGAATTATTTATTTTCCTCCTTATTGCTGTATAGATGGAGGCAGGGGTGGGATTCAGATTTTTTAACAACCGGTTCTGTGGGCGTGGCTAAGTTGTTGGGCGTGGCTTGGTGGTCATGTTATTGGCTGGGTGTGGCCAACTCAATATCACTCACATCGAGGCATGCATCTCCTCGCCTGGCCTCTCATGACTGTGGGGAGGCTGCAACAGTCGTAAGTGTGAAAAATGGTCATAAGTCACTTTTTTCAGTGCCATTGTAACACTGAATGGTCACTCCACACAAGCAAAGTACCAGCAAACGAGGGGGAAAAAAAACTCCAGAGAAGTTCGTGAGACAGGAAGTCTACGGCTGCCAAGAATGTAATAAAAGTTAAGAGAGACAGTTTCTGTAAGCAACACCAGAATGTTTCCTTCCTGCCTTCCTTACAGGATTAGGCCAGTAATTTCTTCTTACAACTGGTTCTCCGAACTGCTTAGAATGTTAACAACCGGTTCTAGCGAATTGGTGTGAACTGGTAGAATCCCACCCCTGGATGGAGTTTCATAAAGTTTCTACTGATTTTGGTGACAATATATTTAATATTATAGGGCTGTGATGGCAAACCTTTTTGGGCTCCTGTGACAGTAATTGCCTGCGTGCTTGCATGCTAGCACCCAGAAGGCAAAACGCACAAGTCGTCCCCCCCAAGCTCCCCACGCATACGTGAATGACCCCCTGCATGCAGTGCATATCTCTGCGCGTGCACATGCATCACCCATGCACCCCTGGTTCCCCGTGCATGCATGCCAGATACCCGACAATTAGCTGGCAGGTGGGTGGCAGGCATGCATGCACAGTAGACCTGCTCTGGGTGAGGACTCGCATGCGGGCAGTAATGGCTCTGGGTGCCACTTCTAGCATGCGGGCCATAGGTTCGCCATCATAGTTATAGGGCATCAATTTAGACAGAGCTTGATGTGGTAAAAGCAGGGGTGGCATTCAAATTTCTTAACAACCAGTTCTGTGGGCATGCCCTAATTTGTCAGTGTGGCTTGGTGGTCATGTGACTGGGTGGTCTGGCTTGCTGGCTGGGCATGGCTTGGTGGTCATGTGAATGGCTGAGCATGGCTTGTATGTAAATATTGTAAATATTTACATAAATGTTGCATTTTTTTATTTAAAAAAAGAGCAACTTTTACCCAAACTGAGGCCAAACGGGCAGGCAGATCGAGCTGCTTGCAGAATCACAGCTTCACTCAGAGATCCACCTTTCTGCAATCTGCTGCCTGAGTCTGCACTGAAAAATAGAAGCATCAATCCTAAGGAAGGTTCAGCTCTGCTCTCAGGCCAGTAGTGTGATTTGCTGGTTCTCTGAACTGTGCAGAATCGTAACAACCGGTTCTATAGAACTGGTTCGAACCGGTAGAATCCCACCCCTGGGTTAAAGCATTTCATGCTTCAATAATAATTACTTCTAATGTTGATTTTAATATTATGGATTGGGAGTCAGATGGTTGAAAAGCTATCTTTCTCAACTTGAGTAATTTGGAAATGCAATTTCCCAGAGTCACCCCAGATCGCTCTGGATAGCGACATAGGTGGCATATAAATTTAAAAAAATCAAACAAAAAGGGAAATAAATAAATCTGCAAAGGACTGGGAGATAGCAGCTGCAAAGAGGGATTTGAGTTTCACATACTCATCCCACCTTCTAAATTTCTGTCCACCACCAGACAAACTTCCTACACTGAACTCTACAGCAGTAACACAATTAGCTTGCAGGAATGGAGCAACAATTATGTAACCACTGTCTTATCCTTGGAAGAGAAGAGGAGGTGAGGAAGAAACTCAAAGATTTCCCCACCTAATTCTTTTAGGTATAAGAAGAGGAAGAGAGAGAGAGACTGTAAGGATTTCAAGATTCTTGAAATCTTGAATTAAGTAGAATTTCAGCAGTCCTCGTGACATCTGTTTTCTGGCTTAGCCTACCTTGAAGGGTTGACATGAACCCTGAAGCAAATGAGTAGCCAAGGAATAGCCAAGTTTGGTCTAGTGATTAAGGCACCAGACTAGAAACCAGGAGAGTGTGAGCTCTAGTCCCACATGAAGTATTACTACTACCACTTATAAATGCCTTGGTAAGGCCATGCTTGGAATACGGTATCCATTTTGGGTTGCCATAATGTAAAAAAAAAGATGTTAAGACTCGAGAAGGAGTGCGCAGAAATGCAACAACGATGATTAGGGGGTTGGAGGCTAAAACATATCAAGAACGGTTGCTGGAATTGGGTATGTCTAGTTGAATGAAAAGACGAACTGGGGGTGACATGATAGCAGTCTTTCTGATATTTAAGGGGTTGCCACAAGGAAGAGGGGGGTCAAGCTATTCTCCAAAGGACAAGAAGCAATGGATGGAAATTAATCAAGGAGAGAAGCAACCTAGAACTAAGAAGTAATTTCCTGACAGTTAGAACTAGCAATCACTGGAACAACTTAGAATAGAATAGAATAGAATAGAATAGAATAGAATAGAATAGAATAGAATAGAATAGAATTGGAAGGGACCTTGGAGGTCTTCCAGTCCAACCCCCTTGCCTAGGCAGGAAACCCTATACCTCTTCAAACAAATGGTTATCCAACATCTTTTTAAAACCTTCCAGTGTTGGAGCGTTCACAACTTATGGAGGCAAGTTGTTCCACTGATGAATTGTTCTGTCAGGAAATCTCTCCTTAGTTCTAAGTTGCTTCTTTCTTTGATTAGTTTCCACTAATCAAGTTTCCAAAATCAATTTCTTTATTGGCCAAGACACAAGGAATTTGTTTCCGGTGCATAAGCTCTCAGTGTACACACAACAATAGTGATAGATCATTATTATAGTCATTGTATCATAGTTAAATTGTCTCCAGAGTTGTGAATGCTCCAATACTGGAAGTTTTTAAGAGAATGGACAACTATTTGCCTCAAATGATATAGGGTTTCCTGCCTGGGCAGGGGCCCCAGTGTCCCCTGCAACTGTTATTCTAGGAATGAAAGAATTCTAACTAACTATGGGCCAACCACTAAGAGACTGTGATTTCTAGTCCTACCTTAGACACAAAAACTGGCTAGGTGATGTTGGACCAATCACCAGGAGTCTGTGAGTTCTAGTCGTACCTTATACATGAAAGCTTGCTGGGTGATTTTGGCCTAGTTACCCAAAGATGCTGAGCCTCAGCATTGTATTTCACCTCAGGCATGAAATACAGCTGCCAGTTGGACCAGTCACTTTCTCTCAGCCCAACTCACTTCACAGGGTTGTTGTTGTGGGGAAAACAAGAAGAGGATTATGTAGGTTCGCTGCCTCGAGTTATTTATAAAAATTGTGAAGGCGGGATAAAAACAAATACATTGAAATAAATAAAATTAAATTAAGCGTATTATGGTTTAACAGGAAGCACAGTATCAACAGTAGAAACCTTCAAATTTCTAGGTTCTATCGTATCACAAGACCTAAAATGGATACCTAACATCAAAAACCTCATCAAAAAAGCACAACAAAGAATGTTCTTTCTGCGCCAACTCAGAAAGCTCAAACTGCCCAAGGAGCTGCTGATCCAGATCTACAGAGGAATGATTGAGTCTGTCCTCTGCACCTCTATAACTGTCTGGTTTGGTTCTGCAACCCAACAGGACAGACACAGACTCCAGAGGATAATTAGGACTGCAGAAAAAAACATTGCGACCAACCTCCCTTCCATCAAGGACCTGTATACTGCACGAGTTAAAAAGAGGGCTTTGAAAATATTTTCAGACCCCCTCACACCCTGGACATAAACTGTTTCAACTCCTACCCTCAAAACAATGCTATAGAGTACTGCACACCAGAACAACTAGACACAAGGACAGTTTTTCCCCCAAACACCATCACCCCACTAAACAAATAATTCCCTCACCACTGTCCAACTATTTACAAAGTCTGCACTACTATTTCTATTAATCTTCTCATCACTCCTTATCACCCATCCCCTCCCACTTGTGACTGTATGACTGTAACTTTGTCACTTGTATCTTTACGATTTTTATTGACTGTTTCCTAGTATGATTTGATTGCTTATTGTACCCTATGACTATCATTAAGCGTTGTACCTAACGAGTCTTGACTCTTGACGAATTTATCTTTTCTTTTCATGTACATTGAGACCATTTGCATCAAGAGAAATTCCTTGTGTGTCCAATCACACTTGGCCAATAAAGAATTCTATTCTATTCTATTCTATTCTATTCTATTCTATTCTATTCTATTCTATTCTATTCTATTCTATTCAAAAGCTCTTGATCACCCACTAGCTGGATTCAGGGGTGGGCTGCTAGGGTTCGCCCTCATTCGAGCGAACCCGTAGCTAATGTTATACCAGTTCGGTGAACCAGCAAATCCAACCCCTGGCTGGCCGGGGACTTCTAGGTTAAGGGAGGCTCAGGAAGGGTGAAAAACAGGCCTCCCAGAGGCTCCAGAAGACCGGAAAGGGGCCCATTTCCAGGCTCCGGAGCCATTTTTGCCCTCCCAGAAGCTCAAGGAAACCTCCAGAGCCCCGGGAAGGTAAAAACGGGCCTCCTGGAAGTTCCAGAAGGTTGGAAATAGGCCCATTTCTGGCCTCCAGAGAGCCTCTGGAGCCTGGGGAGGCCATTTTCGCCCTCCCGGAAGCTCAAGGGAAGCTTCCAGAACCCAGGGAGGGTGAAAACGCCCCCCCATCCCATGGTGCAGGAGGCCAACTAGGCCACGCCCACTATGGCCACACCTACCCAGAGAACCCTTTGCTAAAAATTTTGAAGCTCACCCCGGCTGGATTCTATAACAAACTGAATCAGAGGTGACTCATCTCCATTTTTATAAATCAGCTGGGTGCACCAGCCATTTCAGGTGAGCAAAACATCTGGAAGATAAACGTGCCTTTGTATGCAATTGTCAGCTGAAAGTAGACTTGGCAGAATTCCTTTAAAGGCCCGGGAAAGAGTTACGAGCAATATCCAGAGAAGAAACGAGGGCACCTTTCTTAAAATGCTGCTGGGCTTAACCAAAGTTCTGGGGAATAGTAAGAAACAATCATAAAATAACAGATTATGGGGATGCTTAGCTTCTATGACAACGTTGGCAAGGAACAACAGTTTTACTATTTTGGGAAAATTCTGCTGTGTTACATTTTCCTCCTTATAGATTCAGAGGGAAAAAAAGGAGTAAGGTGAGGACACACGTGGAGCTATTTCTAGGAAGTTTTCTATGTAGCACAATTGTCTAATTCAGGTTGTGGTTGGGGTGGGGGCCCATTTGAATTTTGAAAGCCTGTGGGGTGGAAGAATGGCTATGATGCCAGATTTGCCGAGTCAGAAATTACAGCTGCCTCGTGAGCATCTCTGATCATGACATGCATTGATCAGAAGCTAATCATTTACTCCGGGAACTATTAAGGAGGAGCCGTTTACACCCTCTTTCTCTCACACAAACTATCTAAACTTCATTGTCTCTTGGTTCTCTGGAATGCAGCAGGGCTCTCCTGGGAATCCAGACTACATTTCACCACATCTTCACAATTATCTCTTATCATCCCTCTTATCGTCCCCGTTTCTGTTATGATGTGAGAAAAAAATGTACTTTGTCTTGCAATATATGTTCTGCATATTAAAAAGAAAGGAAGGGAAGGAAGATAAAAGAAGGGAAAGGAAAGGAGGATAAAAGAAGGGAAGGAAGATAAAAGAAGGGAAGGGAAAGGAGGATAAAAGAAGGGAAAGGAAGATAAAAGGAGAGGAAAGGGGAGAGGAAGATAAAACAAGAGGGAGGGGAGGGAAAGGAAGGGGGGGGATAAATCATTGAAGAAGAGAAGGGAAGGGAAGGGAAGGGAAGGGAAGGAAAGGAAAGGAAAGGAAAGGAAAGGAAAGGGAAAGGAAAGGAAAGGAAAGGAAAGGAAAAAAGGGAAAGGAAAGGAAGATAAAAGAAGAGTAAGGGAAGGAAGATAAAAGAAGAGGAAAGGAAAGGAAAGGAAAGGAAAGGAAAGGAAAAAGGGAAAGGAAAGGAAGATAAAAGAAGGGGAAGGGAAGGGAAGGAAGATAAAAGGAAAGGAAAGGAAAGGAAAGGAAAGGAAAGGAAAGGAAAGGAAAGGAAAGGAAAGGAAAGGGTTTTTCTAGATCTAATGATCAGGCCTGAGAACATGGGTACCCAGGGAGTTGCCCAGGGTCATATATTCTTGTCCCTGGTACCATCCACAGGGTAATCAAAATCAAGATGGCAGCTGCAATTATGTGATTGATGTTCTATGTCTTCACATGGAGAAATGGTTGGAGTTTTAAATGAGTGGCCACAGTTGCTATCTTGACTTTTTTTTTGGATCCCCCTGAGGATAGCCTTAGTCACCGTGCTATCAACGGGGTTACTACATCTGGTGCCAAGTTCGTTACTACAGACAGTTAGGGATTTATACAGAATGTAGAGCAGGCATGTGTGCTCTGTTCTTGCATTATAAATGGTGCCAGGGTTGAAAGATGAATGTAAGTTGGTAGAAAGCAAACAAATTGTGCTAATTCTCCAGGTTTTGCTTATGGTCGTGGTACTGAATGAGGAGAAACAGAGTGGTTTCAAAAATGCAAAAGAAATCGAGACGATGCCTATTTAATTCAACACAGCAAGAATGGCAGAATTGGAAGAAACAACAGCCGAAAACAAAATCGGAGGTCAGCGTGCTAATAATTTGAGATGTGCAAATAATACCACTTTGTTAAACAGAAAGAGGGGGGAGGGAAATACCTCAGCCTGTGAAACTAAAAATGGAAAGCGAAAAAAAAAAGGAGGATAATATTAAATATTAAGAAGGCAAGGTCATCTAATTAGCCAGCCTGCTCTGAACTTAACAGAGAGGCTGGTGAAAGAAGTTAGTTAGCACTGCTCTCTGGGCTGAAGGATAGATAAAAACGGATTGAGTGCTAAAGAGAGTATTAATCTTAAAGAAAGAAGAAGCTTAAACCAGATCATGAATGATAAGGATATTTCTATGACAACAAAGATCAGAAGAGTCAAAGCAATTCTGTTCCCAGAGACTATGCATGAAAATGAATGCTGAGCCCTGAAAAACAACGAGAAAGGTGCTTTCGAATTAAGGCTCTGGATATGGTTCCCAAGATTATTACGGACTGCAAACAGAAACAAATAATCAATCCTCAACCACCAACAAGTATTTCTCCTCAAGTCTATTTAATGGTGGCACAAACATGCCTCGGCAATCTCTTTTTGGTGATGGGTGCTCACGACATGACGTTCGTTTGATCCAGAGTCCTACAAATGGTAGCAGAAACCGTTTTAAGTCAACGAAGAGAATATTTGTTGACTCAGGCTTGCACAGTGAGGTCTTTGGTGCCATCTGAGCTGGGGTATTTTCCTGCAAGCATTACATGACCCAACTAGGTAACGTCATCATCCTAGGCTAGAAGGGAGTGGGGTTGTCTGGAGAAGAGGAGGAGGAAGAGGAGAAGGGGGAAGAGGAGGAGGGGGAAGGAGGAGGAGGACTGTGGGGTCCTTGGTGCTCCCTGAGCTTGGTTGTTTTCCTGCGACATTACATAATCCAACTAGGTAACATCATCAGTCCTAGAAGGGAATGGGGTCTGTGAAGAGGAGGAGGAGGAGGAGGAGGAGGAGGAGGATTGTGGGGGTTTTGGTGCTCTTTGAGTTTGGTTGTTTTCATGCAGATGTTTCATGACTCAACTCAGTGGTAGAAGGGAGTGGAGTTTGGGAGGAAGAGGAGGAGGAGGAGGAGGAGGAGGAGGAGGAAGTTGTTGAAGATGATTGTGGGGTCCTTGGTGCTCTCTGAGCTTGGTTGTTTTCTTGCAGACGTTTCATTACCCATCTAGGTAACACTATCAGTCCTTAGCTGGTCTACTCTAACCCCAACACCATCCTGATATTATCTGGCACACTTCATTGTCAGTCCTGTTGCTAATATGCTGAGGAGACTTCTAAGTTATGGGATCAGCTCAGCTCCAAGTGGCTACTTCGGATTTGTGCCATCTCTCTTCCCCTCCTCTCCAGCCCCTGGGCGCTGACCACATGGACTACCCTGCTTTGAGCATCAAGAGAACTCCTTTTTTTTAACCAGAATCTTCTCCTGTACCAACCGGGTCTCCACATCCATTCCAAGCTGAGAGATGTGACTCAAGCTGACCAACAACTGGAGGGAGGGAAAGAAAGAGATCGGGTTTCCTCTTTGGAGGGCCAACCCTTCCTAAATCTGTTAACTGTTGCTGGCAGCTCCTTTTAAACACAAATTTAGTGCCCATTTGGAACAGCACTAAACCTGCCTTCCTCTCCTTTTCAACGGGGATTTATGGGTTTTCTGGAATAGCACCAGGTGGGGTGAGGCATAAAGCTATGTGCTGGCATCAGCTGATAGTCAGTCTCTCTCTCTGAATGCACGGAAGCATTGACAGATGGCATAGCCTGCCAGTCTAACCATCTATCAAAGCCTGCCTACTCCCCAGCCGTAGCCCACATTACAAAGAGCGATGTGTGGCTCTTTTTCCCATAGGCTGCTGAGTTGCGACGGGAGTGGATAGAGCCAAAAACAGGGGGTCTCCAGCAAACTCTGTCCCAAGATCATATCAACAATAGCATTTAGATTTATATACCACTTCACAGCCTTCTCCAAGCTTCCATACATAAGGCAGGACTAGAACTCATCGGTCTCTTGGTGATTGGCCCAAAGTCTACCTAAGGTGGAACTAGAACTCACAGGTTCCTTATGATAGGCCCAAAGTCACCCAATCAATTCTACCGGTTCGGACCAGTTCTAGTGAACTGGATGTTAAAGTTACATCTGGTTTGCTGAGCCAGTATTTCAATCGACTGGCTGGCCCCGCCCACCCCTGCCCCACCCCTCCCAGGAGTCTCCACGGAGCTTTATACCAGAGGTAGTATTCAGCCAATTTGGACCCATTCTGGTGTACTGGTAGTGGAAATTTTGAGTAGCTCAGAGAACTGGCAAATACCACTTCTGACTGGCCGTCCCCACCCATCCCCGCTGTTACCTCTCCTATATTCCCTTGTTTTTTTACTTCAGCTGATTCGCGCAGCAGAGCACATTGCCGCGCCTCAGCTGAGCTAAAAAAAACAGCACACCAGCGCTGACACAGAGGGCGGTCTTTGAGCCTTACTTGTATGCCAGAAGTGGGGGGTCTCATAGAAATGGTAGGAAAAAAATTGGAAACCCATCACTGATTTATACCCCTTGCAGACAGCTGGATATTTTGGGATGGACACCCTTTGAACGGTGTGGAAATAAGGAATGGATTTCCAGAAAAATGGCAGGCTACAGGAACCATTTGTGCTTCAGTTTGAGATGCAGAAAATAACGCAAATGTCTGCAAGGAATATCAATCCTTCCATTCCCCACCATCCAGTCAGAGCTGAAGAAGCTTCTTGGATGAGAAGGGAAACATCTTCAAAGAAAAACCAGAAAGTCTAGTCGCCTCTTGAAAAAAAAAAAAAAGCACATTTAGGATAAAAATTCCAAGAAAATTATCTTTCTTCAGTGTCCTTCCCTTCCTCGCCATCATTCCATTTCACGTTTTCCTCACTATCTCCTTCTCTGCAAATAAGTTTGCTCCTTATCTCAGCTTCTACAGAGATTTGTGGGATATTGCACAGAACTCTTATACAAGATAAACCCGAAAAGCTGCAAAGTAAATACTTTTATAGCCGTTCCATTTTTGGCCCTGAATGAACTCAGCTGGCACCATGCTATAGTTCATCGTTAAATCTATGAACATTCAAAAATTGGTTTTTTTCTTCTTCATATTTTTAAACCCAAACACTGAATTTTTGCAGCGGGTCATTCCAGCAGCAAGCTAAAATTAAACCCAGTCTCCCAGTCGATGTTGGGCCAATTAACACATCTGTGTTTATTTCTCTGTTTGTGGATTAATTAGAATAGAGATGTCCAGCCTTGGCAATTTTCAGTCCAGCCTTGGCAATTTTTGGACTCGTGGACTTCAACTCCCAGAATTCCCCAGCCAGCTGGCTGGGGAATGGGAATTGAAGTCCACAAGTCCGAAAATTGCCAAGGCTGGATACCCTGATCTAAAAAGCATCAATGATCTCACGAGTTAGTAAAGAAATTGTTACCGATTTTTCTGAACGACTCCAAATTTCCACTACCAATTCTCCAGAACTGGTCAGAACTTGTTGAATACCACCTCTGGGGGTGCATATGTCTGAATAGTTTTGTTCAGGCATCAGTTCCTATCCTGGTCATTCATAATACCACAGAGTTTGCAGGTAAAAAGATACCACCATCCCTGATGAGGTGTCACTTTGATTTTCTGCTAAGTAGATGCAGTGCGTTTATTCCCCCTAAAGTGAGGAATAGCATCTCTTGGCACCATATTTGCCACGGCTCGAGACAAGTGGTGCCAGCACTCCGCAGCCCTGGAAAAGGGTCGTGTTCTAGTCAGACATCACTTGAAGAGGTCTGTAAGAAAGGCTGATTAAGAGGGAATTAATAAATTGGTCTGAGAGACAAGTGTGTTAAAAGGAACGAGAAGGGAGGGAGGGAGAGAAGGAAGGAAAGGGGGGGAAGGAAAAAAGGAAAGGAAAGGAAGGAAGGAAAAAATGAAAGGGAAGGAAGGAAAAATAAAAGGGAAGGAAGGAAAGAAAAAAGAAAGGAAGGAAAAGATGAAAGGGAAGGAAGAAGAGAAAAAATGAAAGGGAAGGAAGGAAAAAATGAAAGGGAAGGAAGGAAGGAAGGAAGGAAGGAAGGAAGGAAGGAAGGAAGGAAGGAAGGAAGGAAGGAAGGCAGGCCCCACTGATGTTGCTTGTTAGAAGTTTGCAAAAGGTGATCACATGACCCCAGATCACTTCAACCCTCATAAATATGAACCAGTTGCCAAGCGTTTACATTTTGATCATGTGACCAGGAGGAGGATTCAATGGTGGTAAGTGTGCAGAATGTCCATAAGTTACTTTTATGTGGTGTTTTATATCTGGTGTTTCTTCAAACTAAACAAGCAGTTGTAAGTTGAGGGTTATCTGTAGTCCTCATTTAACAACCCTAACTTGGGCCAGAATTTCCATGGTTAAATGAAGCGGTCATTAGTTTGAAATATTGTGTGATTATACCAGCAATTCTGGTTGTGGAGAGAACCAACCTAGAATTAAGGAGATATTTCCTGACAGTGAGAACAATTAATCGGTAGAAGGACTTACCTACAGAAGTTGTGGCCGCTCCATCACTGAAGCTTCTTGGATGAGAAGTGAAATGTCTTCAAAGAAAAACCAGATCTAAAGTCCACTTGCACCTTTTGGACTCTCCTTGATTAGTTTCCATCCATTGCTTCTAGTCCTGCTTTCAGGTGTTTTGGAGAAGAGGTTGAGCCCAGAGGTGGTATTCAGCAGGTTCTGACCAATCTGGAGAACCAGTGGTGGAAATTTTGGGAAGTTCGGATAACTGGCAAATCCCACCTCCGACTGGCCCCTCCCCAATCTATTCTCCGCCTCCCAAGTCCCAGCTGATTGGCTGGGTCTTCTTTTGTTGCCCTGCACAGGAGAACGGAGCTGGAAAGCAGGTTAGTGGGGTGGGGAGGGAATGGGATTTTGCAGTATCCTTCCCCTGCCATGCCCACCAAGCCACATCATGCCCACCAAGCCACGCCCACGGAACTGGTAGTCAAAAAACTTGAATCCCACCACTGGTTGAGCCCCTCTTACTTGTGGCAGCCTCTCAAATTTTGGAACCCATCTATCATGTCAGGGGTGAGATTCAATTTTTTTTTACTACCGGTTCTATGGACGTGGCTTGGTGGGCGTGGCAGGGGAAGGGTACTGTAAAATCCCCAGTCAGAGGTGGCATTTGCTGGTTCTCCGAACTACTCAAAATATCCACTACCTGTTCTCCAGAACTGGTCAGAACCTGCTGAATATGTACCTCTGCCCCTAGTCCTCTTTTCATTAAAGTAGACATATTCAATTTCTCAGGGGTGGGAATTCTACCGGTTCGGACCGGTTCACACGAACTGGATGTTAAAGTTATAGCTGGTTCACCGAACCGGTATTTCAACCAACCGACTGGCCTCTCCCCTCCCCTCTCTCCCTTCCCCACCCAGGTGTCTCCACGCAGCCCATTTTCAATGAAGGCAAGTGCAGGGGCCACGTGGAGGGTCCTGAAGAGGGGGAAAAATCGGGCCTTCTGGAAGTCTGGAAACAGGCCTGTTTCCAGCTTCCGGTGAGCCTCCACAGCCTGGGGAAGGCTGTTTTCGCCTTCCCAGAGGCCCGTGGGAGGGTGAAAAACGGCCTTCCTGGAAAAACTAGAAGTCACAAAACGGGCCTATTTCCAGCTTCCGGTGGGCCTCCAGAGGCCAGCGGTGACTGTTTTCGCCCTCCCAGAAGCCCACGGGAGGCCTCTGGACCTTTGGGAGGGTGAAAACAGCTTCCCCCAGGCTTTGGGGGCTCGCCAGAAGCTGAAGAGAGGAAATTCCAGTAACCCCCACCCACCATGGCCGTGCCCACCCAGCAACTGGGCAGCGAACCGGTTGCTGGGATTTTTGAATCCCACCCATGCGGTTCCTCCAATCGTTGTACATATGTTAGACATACTGAATATTGTTTGCTATTAGCTATGTTCCACTGTTGATTTTAACGATGATATCTTTATTTCTACTGCGCTGTTTTAGATTGACTTTTTTTTTAACACCTCTTTTAATAGTTTGGTGCCTGGCTCAGAGACTTACAAATGCAACAAAAAGGATCATTGGTGAATAGGTTTGATGCCAATCGCACCAACATAATTTAGGGCATGCATCGATTATTTTTTCTAGGTAAGATACAATCCTGATGACTATAATATGGACCCTCAGGATGAGTAATTCACAGGAGACCTAGTTCAAGTATATGTTTCCTTTCTGACAAGTAGACAAAAATGGTGTGTTCACACCCAGTTTTAGCTGTTTTTTTTACCTGCATCTTCAACATCTGACTCACTCATGCAGCACATGATTAGCTGACCTTAGATGCTGATTCCAGCTCTTAAACCCTTTTTTTATCAAATGCAGCAATGGTTACTGAATAGGTTTCTAATGCGCGACTGAGTTATATGTGTTCCGATTCTGGACTTTCTTTTAACTGAGAATATCCTTCTCCAAAATCAGATTTTTTTTTAACTTAAAAAGGAAGGGAAAGCATTTGGGAAGGACAGAGTATTATACATGCCCTCCTTTCTTTTTCCTTTTTTTCCAGCTAGACACGAACAGTTCCCCCACCCGCACCCCATGCCATCACTCTGCTAAACAACCAATTCCCACAACACGATCAAACTATCTAAAAAGGCAGTATTACCATCATTATTCTCATCTTCCCTATTACCTATCTCCTTATGAGTATGACTTTGTTGCTAGTATCCTTACGATTTATATTGTTTTGTTTAGTATCCTAGTATGATTTATGTTGATTGCTTATTTAGTATTCTATGACAGTGTTGTATCATATGGTTTATGATGAATGTATTTTACAATGACTATGTTAATGATCTATCACTATTGTTGCATGTACATTGAGAGCTTATGCACTGGAAACAAATTCCTGGTTTGTCTTTATTGGCCAATAAAGAATTCTATTCTATTCTATTCTATTCTATTCTATTCTATTCTATTCTATTCTATTCTATTCTATTCTATTCTATTCCATTCCATTCCATTCCATATTTTCTATTCTATTCTATTCCATTCCATTCCACATTTTCTATTATACTCTACTCTACTCTACTCTACTCTACTCTACTCTACTCTACTCTACTCTATTCCATTCCATATTTTCTATTCTATTCTATTCTATTCTATTCTATTCTATTCTATTCTATTCTATTCTATTCTATTCTATTCTATTCTATTCTATTATTTGCTTTTATTTATCCGCAGTAGCAGCCTATTTACTGTTCTCTCCATTTTTATTTTAAAATCTAGCCTTTCTAGATGCCATTCGTAGAATAGATCACTCATCAACCAAGAATCTGAAATGATCTAGACCAGTTTTTCCCAAGCTTGACCATTTAAAGATGAGTGGACTTCAACTTCCCAGCATGCTGGCTAAGGAATTCTGGGAGTTGAAGTCCACACCTCTTAAAATAGTCATGGTTGACAAACACTGGCCTAGATCAAAACGCTACTACTGCAGTGCTATCCTTGCTGTTGGTAGATCAGTGTAAAAGATAAATCAGCCATCAACAGACACATAGAGATAAATGATGTTTATATACCATTCAGAAGAGACAATTGAAGAGCTAAAAAGGAAACCAAAGACCAAAACACCTCCTCATCAGCAATCAATACAGAGTTAAGCCGGGATTAACACTAGGATTAATACCAGACTAACAATCAAACAATAAACAATACCCCAATGAAGAAACTCTGAAAGAATAACAGAGTTGGAAGGGACCTTGGAGGTCTTCTAGTCCAACCCCTGCTCAAGCAGGAGACCCTATACCATTCCGGATAAACAGCTGTCCAATCTCTTTTTAAATGCCTTGAATGTCGGGCACCCACAACTTCTGAGGGCAAGTTGTTCCACTGGTTTATTGTTCTCATTGCCAGGAAAATTCTCCTTAATTCTTGGTTGCTTCTCTCCTTGATTAGTTTCCATCCGTTGCTTCTTACTCTGCCTTCAGGTACTTTGGAGAATAGGTTGACCCCCTCCCCTTTGTAGGAGCCCCACTGTTAAGGTATTGGAGATTTAATAGCTGCCAGCTGTTGTAAGGCTGTTATAAGGCTGATGCAATAAGGATGAATCAGCATGGTTATTGCCGCTTCAAGACTGAGGATGGGTCCCACAGGGTTTTACCACTTTAAGAAGCTATATAATATATATGAGGCCATGGGAGGGCATACCTCTCTCTCCTTGTCTTCCATCTCCATTGTAGTTCTCAGTGCAGAGTAAAGAAGACTGACTGCTTGACAGGTATTTGCCTACCACATATATGTATGTATATAGCTGTCTTGTATATAAACCACTGTTAAAAGACAATGTTTCTGTGTGCTGTGTTTGTGCTCCTGGATTGTCTCGCAATAGTAGTCATGCCGCTAACACTCTGACACCCTCCAGTATTGGAACACTGCTATCATGTCCCCCCTCATCCTTCTTTTCACTAGACTAGACATATCTAATTCCTGCAATGGCTGGACTAGTCCTCCACGGTCCCTTCCAACTCTGTTATTCTGAACAAAATTAAGACACAATTATTATAGAGCAAATCTAACTATGTGGTTCCTAAGAGCTGAAACCCACTAGATAGCACATAATCTATCAATTGGGATATTTTGCTTCTTGTGTGATACCACCTGTGATGACCCGGGGCGTGGCACAAAGGCAACACAGTCAGATAATCAGTAGGAGTCCCTTTATTAGCACCAACTTTGCCCCCAATGTCCTGGTTACCTTCTGGGCTGGAAAAAAAAAACTCTCCCAGGAACAGCCTTTGGCTGCAGAGGATCAAATCCAAAATGTGGTCAACAAAAACTGCAACTATAAGTCCAAATCAAGGCAAGATGAGGTAATTTAGTCCAGCAGGGCAAGAGAAGTAATTCCAGATGTGAAGGATTGGCAGTAATTCAACCCGGTTGGGAGGATGCCAGGAACGCAGATAACTAAAGTCAACAGAAGATAAACTCACATTTGTTCCCAGCAGACGCTGCGCTCAGCTTACATCCCTTTTAAACTCTCTTCCCAGTTGTGGCTAATGAAGGGAATCAGGGCCCTTTCCTCCCCTGTAAGCCACGCAACCCACGTTGCTCTCTTCTCTGTTCCTCCCTGCATGCCCGAGGATGAAGAAGGGGTGGGCCTGGATCTTCCTCTGAACTCCCTCTCCCTTGTTCTACCTCTCCCCTGCTCTGCCCAGCTGGACTTTGCCCTTCCCCAGTTTCCTCCATAGCCAACGGAGCCACACTCCCACTCCCTGTCAGCTGTTCGTCTTCCTCCTCAGATTCAGATTCCAACAGGGGCATGACACTTTGCCCTAGCCAGGAAATTGAGAAATTCAACACAAACAGAAATAATCAAACATGTGTTAACATAGTTCCACTCATTCAGTCCCTCCAAGATAGTTGGCCCGCTTGCTTGGTTTAAGATTAAATATACAGACACAAAGCCAAAAATGAGTAAATCTGACATGTAAGGTTAAGAAGCTTGTATGAACCAGTCATTCTGGGGAAAAATTCCTAGAGGTAGGAATTTATCTGTCAAGCTGTCTGTTCATCCATTCACCCACCCATCCATCCATCCATCCATCTATGCAAAATTTAAATCCACTAAGGAGGGATTAAAAGAGATTAGAATAGCAAACCTAAAGCAATAAAACAGTGCAAATATAGCACATAGCATGCAAACACTTCCAAACACTTCCACTTTAATTATGCATATTTTAACAATTCTTGTGAGAAAAGGAATGTCTTCATCAAGTACAGGGTATTCTCAGATTACGACCACAATGGAGCTCAAAATTTCTCTTGTTGACCAAGACAGTCAGTTGTTAAGTAAACTGTGCCCCATTTTGCGATCTCTTAGCCACTGTTGTTAATTTACTCGCTGAGGTTGTGAAATGAATCACATGGTCATTAAGTGAATCTGGCTTCCCCCGTTGATTTTACCTGTCAGAAGCCAGCTGGGAAGGTTACAAATGGGGGGGGGTGTCACATGACCTGGGGCAGGAGAACTGTCGTAAGTACATGCCAGTTGCCAAATGCCCGAATTTTGATCACGTGACCATGTGAATGCTTACCACGGGTCACAAGTGTGAAAAATGGTCATAACATAAGTCGCTTTTTTCACCGCCGCTGTGGTTTCAAATGGTCATTAAAGGAATCAAGTCAAAAGGCTACCTGTATTGAACAATAAAACACCCACAATGGCAAGTAGGACTAATGTCACAGAGAAGGATGTTCTCCTTGAAAATCCTCACCTAGTTTCCTTCGGCAAAACACCCAAGAGAAGGGCTTGAAAAATCTCCCCAGTTCTGACATGCCTTGAGGCATTTCTGGAGAAAAACTACACTGACCCAGAATAAATTGGAATCCTGCATTCTAATCACTCCAAACTGTCTGAACAGGGGGGCCCGATCGCATAATTATGTGCAAAGTTATGAGCAAATACGCACCAAGGACCACATATTATTTGGGTGTTGTAGCACAGTGGCCCCCAACCTTTTTTGTGCCACAGCCCGGTACCGGCATCACAAAATGATCCGCGGCCTGGTACCGGCATCAGCACACATGACAAGGCAAGGCGAGCCGAGCGACCAGCCAGCCAGCCATCCCCCGCTTCCCCCCGCCACCTTCAACTCCTCCTTTGTACCTTTGTCGATGGGCTTTGCTTCAGGACGGCTTCGGGACGGTCGCTCGGCTTGCCTTGCCTTGGGTGCTGAAAGAATCCTCACGCCTTAGTTTCATTCGAAGCCCCCCCTTCGATGAAACTAAGGCGCGAGGATTCCTTCAGGACCCAAACACCAGTTTCCAACCAGAAAACCTCACCTGGAAGCACTTTCTCGTCAAACAAGATGGCGGTGCCCAGAAAACTGGCAGCCCAGTAGGAAATGTTCCACGGACCGGTACCGATCCATGGACCGGTGTTTGGGGACCCCTGTTTTGGCAGAGGTGGTATTCAGAGGGTTCTGACTGCTTCTGGAGAACCGGTAGCGGAAATTTTGAGTTAGTTCGGAGAACCAGCAAATCCCATCTCTGACTGGCCCCGCCCACATCTATTCTCTGCCTCCTCCCAGGTCCCAGCTGATCGGCTGGGCCTTCTTTGGTTGCCCTGCACAGGAGAACAGAGCTGGAAAGCAGGTTAGTGGGGTGGGAGGGAATGGGATTTTGCAGTAGCCTTCCCTTGGAGTGGGGTGGGAATGGAGATTTTACAATATCCTTCCGCTGCCACGCCCACCGAGCCACATCATGCCCACCAAGCCACGCCCACAGAACTGGTAGTAAAAAAAAATTGAATCCCACCGCTGTGTTGTAGCCAAAATAGAATTCCTTCTCCTGGGAATCAAGGACGTTGGTGCAGATGTTTGAAAGGTGGAGACTGAGGTCACCTAGCAACTGTACTTTGTGCTGATTGGACCACGTGACTGGAGACTCGGGGAGCGGGAGTGACAAAGTTTGACTTTTAATTGGGGGTAAAACCGGCAGCGACTTAGAGCCGGTTTCCCACCAAGAACGTGCCAATTTGATATGTCCAAATAAAATGTTCTTGGAGGAATTGGCCTGCCTCGGAGTTCTTATTGAACTGGATGTATTACTTGGATCCTTGACACTAGGGTGGAAGCAATGCTGGGCTGCAGCCTGTTTGGAACCGCGCCACGCAAGGTGGCTGGTCAGTGTGAGTAGCGGGCACTCACAAGTGCAGCTCCACTTATCCATGAAGAAAGTTAGCCCCCACCCCTCTCCTGGGAGAATGAAATATTTTAGGAAACATTTTAAAAGGCAGGATTTCCCTTAAAAGAGAAATAAAAATCTTAATAGAAACAGAACCCCAGAACCCCTGCCCCCAGCAGATATTTTGGTGCCCATTAAGAAAGACTGGGCCAACCTATCTACAAGATGAAGGACCGCCAGCTCCAGGGGGATAGGATGAAGACATGACCCCTCAGGAGATAATAGAATTGATTATCGAGCAGCAGGGCTCAACTGCATTGCAAAATTCAACCAAACTTGATTCAGACAAACATGGCCCCACCTCAGAGGTGGGTATTCAGCAGGTTCTGACCAGTTCTGGAGAACCGGTAGCGGAAATTTTGAGTAGTTTGGAGAACCGGCAAATAGCACCTCTGACTGGAGATTTTACAGTATCCTTCCCCCTGCCACACCCACCAAGGCACGCCCACGGAACCGGTAGTAAAAAAAAAAAAAATTGAATCCCACCACTGTCCCACATGGCCCCGTGGGAGTCGGAATACAGCCAATAGAATACATGTTCTTGCACAGGAACAGGAAGCTCAAGGGCGAGGCTCAAAAGGAAGTATAAATAACCCTCACTCTCCACTCCATGTGGTCAGCTACTCAGGACTTCAAACCCATTTGGTCCTGTTCACCAATAAATCATCTTCCCAATCAGCCTCCATGTTTCCAGGGTCTTTCTCTCTGCTTGGAACTGAACCCAGATGGATATTTCTTCCAACATGTGTGTGTACCTGTGTGCAGCACCCGCCACTTCCACAAATGGAGCTGTGCACACTCCCCCATGGAATCACTCTCTCTCCCCCCCCGCCCCCGACATCCCTTGTCGATTTGCCACATCGGAAAGATTGGGGACTTCTGGTTTACATAATCCATCCAGGATTAGAGGCAGTGGACTTCAGGAACTGAGGAGAAATTACCAATTCTGCATTTTCAGATAAAGCAACTGTTCTGACCCAAGCCTTGTTCAAATCAAACAAACACAAAGTATGTATAAAAGCAAACCTTTTTAATGTGGCGCTGTGAATTCTATACATTCACAGCCAAGAATCATTCAAAACTAATTGTCCCAGATAAGAGCAAGCCCTTTCAAGGTTGGGAAAGGCTGCCAAGAAGAAAAGACTAATTGCAGATAAATATCCAAAGCCAGAAGTTTCAAAAAAACAAACCGGAGTGAGCAGGGCTTCAACGAGGACTCTGAGTAGAAATAACTTCTTTGCTTCCTGCAAAGAAGCCAACCCCGAAGGCTGGCTTTTATCCCTTATGGGAGGGACCATCACCTTCTAGCCTTACTCCCAAGTCGCCCATGCTGCTTTAGCTGCTCTTTCCTTAGAGCAGCCCTCCACGCACGCGCACTGAGCACAGGATCCCCGGGTCCCTCTTCATCACTGCTACCAGACTCCACAACCTCCAAAGACAGCACCCCACTCTCCGATAGTCCTGGCCCCATCCCTGCATCACATGCAGGCCCCTCGTCTGAGTCCTTGCTCTCCGAGACCTCAGCCGTCCGCACCTGCTGCCGGCGAACCACAACAGCTACGTACCAAGAGAGGTTTCTCCCTTGATGTATGGCCCCCATTCCGTGTTTGCGGTGTATTGTTATTGTTTTATAAAATGGTTCTGTTAGAAAAACATGTGCACTGTAATTGGTGCAACAGTAAAAATAACATTAAAAAATGCATGGCAATATTAGGAAAAGAGTTGCATTCGGAAGGCATACAAATTTCCACCTAAGGAGTGGCTTGAAAAGACCTAAAGCAGGGGTGTCAAATTCAATTTCATTGAGGGCCACATCGGATTTGTGTTTGACCTCAGAAGGCCAGGGGAGGGGGCGTGGCCATGGCGTGCGTGGCCAGAGGTGGGTATGGCCAGGGGGCGTGGCCATGGTGGGTGTGACACGGGACTCATGTCAGGATTCTAAAGCAGGACTTCCCTGACACTTCCCTCACTCTCATTATAATCTTCCTTCCTTCCTTCCTTCCTTCCTTCCTTCCTTCCTTCCTTCCTTCCTTCCTTCCTTCCTTCCTTCCCTTTTCTTCTTGTTTTTAGTTTGTTTTGCTAGCCCTCTGCCAGCGAAAATGGAGCTGGTGGGGCCTTTTTTCCATCCTTCTTTTCTTCCTCCCTCCCCTCCTTCCTTCCTTCATTTCTTCCTTCCTTCCTTCCTTTTCTTTTTTTTCCTATCCTTTTCATTCTCCTTTCTTCTTCTTCTTCTTCCCCCTCTTTCCTTATTTTTCCTCCCTTGCTCTCTTCCCACTTTTTCTTCTTTTCCTTGGTCTTTCCCCTTTCCCTTTCTCCTTTCCTGCCCCTTCTTGCATGCTCAAATGCATCAGGGGAAACATGTCTCCTGTTTTGTTTCTAATTTATTTTACTAGCCCTCTGTCAGTGAAAATGGAGCTGGTGGGGGGACCACATGGCCCCCACGTGCCCCGTTTTCATCCTGAATAGCCTCCTGCAGGCACTCTGCCAACGAAAACAGAGCTTGGCCTGCCCAAGCTTAGTTTTCGCTAGCAGAGGCACCGTGGGCCGGACCTTTGATATTTCCAGGCCAGGCTAGCCCTGAGGGCCAGATCTAAGCACCCCATGGGCTGGATCTGGCCCTCAGGCCTTGACTTTGACGCCCCTGATCTAAAGAGATAAGGAAATGGGACCAGCCAATCCAGGGACATCCACGAAGAAGTCAAAAACATCAAAAAAAATGGCGGGTATGATTGGTCTATCCAACCTCTGATCCTTTCTGACATGGATTAGATGCATAGGGAAGAACCAATTTGGTGTAGTAGTTAAGGCCTCAGGGTAAAAACCAGGATAATCTGAGTTCTAGTCCTGCCTTGGCACAAAGCCAGTCTTGGCCAGTCCCTTTCTTTCAGCCCTGGAAGAGAGGCCGTGGCAAACCATTTCTGAAAAACCTTGTCGGAAAAGCTGCAGGAAGTGTCCATCAGACATGATTTAACAGAAAGAAAACAGCAAAGATGTACCACGCAGATATCAAAAGAGAGCTCTGATCATCCATCCTTGCTGGCCAAGTTCGTTCCATGGACTCCTTTGTAGACTTCAAAATCAAAATAACAGAGTTGGAAGGTGTCTATGGAGATTCTCAGTCATCCAGGTCACGGTTGTCCCAAAGGTGCTTTTTCCAAAAGCAACTGGACTTTTCTTTAGGGGTTTTTTTTTCTTGAAGATGTTTCACTTTCATCCAAGAAGCTTCTTTAGTTCTGAACTGAAGAAGCTTCTTGGGTGAGAAGCAAAAAAAACCAAAGCAAAACAAAGTCCAGTTGCCTTTTGAAAAAGCAGCTTTGGGACAAGAGAGTTGGAAGGGTTCTTGGAGGTCTTCTAGTCCAATCCCACCCACCCCCCAAAAAAACCATATTCCAGTTCAGACAAGGGGTTGAGATGGTTACACTAGAGTTCTGCCAGCACCTAAGTTTGGAGAGAGGATTTGTGTAATAACCTCTACTGGAACGACAGGCTGAGTAGTAACAACTCACACTTACAAGGTTTGTAGCTGGGAGCTCTTTCAGTACCTTAACCATTTTACTAACAGACTCACCCACTCAGCACGAGAGAAGGAGGGAGAGGGAGGGAGATTGAGAGAGCAATTGAGAGAGAAAGAAAGGGGGGAGATAGATTGAGAGAGAGAAAGAGAGAAAGAGAGAGATTGAGAGAGGGGGAGGAAGGAAGGGAGGGAGAGGGATTGACACAGAGAGAGAGAGAGAGAGAAGAGAGAGGGCGGGAGAGAGATTGACAGAGAGAGTGAGGAAGGGAGATTGAGAGAGAGAGAGAGAGGGAGAGATTGAGGGGGAGTGAGGGAGAGAGAGATTAAGAGAGGGAGAAAGAGAGAGAGAAGGAAAGAGAGAAAGAGAGAAAGAGAGAGGGGGAGTGAGAGAGAGAGAGGAAGAGAGAGATTGAGAGAAAAAGAGAGAGGGGGGGGGAGGGAGAGAGAGAGAAGCTGAGATGGTTTAGACCTTTCACAGAAATCACAGAAACTTCAAACAGCTTCTCGCTTGCCAAAGTTAAACAGAAACAAATATCATCCTAATATTGTTGGTAGCTCCTTATCCAGGAAGGCTATTCTCCCATTTCTCTTTCCGGAAAAAATTACAGTAACTTTTGTTTTCCTCCAGTCACCAAGCCAGGTCCAACATGGTCTAAGATAACTTTTGTGTAACCAAGAACCCCCTATTTTATTTAGTTATTTATTAAATTTGTTCTCTGCCCATCTCTCCCCAAGGCGATTATGGGTGGCTTAGAACATGAAAATAAGGATTTACAGGAAGCTCTTGACTTAGAACCATTCAAACTTACACGGCGCTGAAACAAAGTGACTTGTGACTGTTTTTCACACTTACCCCTGTTGTAACATCTCCATGGTCATATGATCAGAATTCAGATGCTCAGCAACCGACTCGTATTTATGACGGTTGCCATGCCCCGTGGTCATATGATTACCTTATGCCACCTTCTGTTCAGCAAAGTTCAGTGGGGAAGCTACCCTGTTTCCCTGAAAATAAGACCCAACTGGAAAATAAGCCCTAGCGTTATTTTTCAGGATGCTCGTAATATAAGCCCTACCCCGGAAATAAGCCCCAGTTAAGATTGTTGTCCAGGCGGCTGCATTTGGAATTGTATTTCCCCCCAAATCAGACCTAACTGGAAAATAAGCCCTAATGCGTCTTTTGGAACAAAACTTAATATAAGACCTGGTCTTATTTTCAGGGAAACATGGTATTCACAACCGGATTACTCACTTAATTTCAGTGATTCACTTAAGAACTGTGGCAAGAAACATCATAAAATGGGGCAAAACTCAACTACTGTCTCACTTAGCAACAAAAATTTGGGGTTTAATTGTGGTTGCGGGTTGAGAACTACCTGTATTTTATCAGGATTACGGTGCTCAAAATTCCTAATAATAACTGATCTTCCCAGCCTGTTGGGAAAAGACTATTTTAAGGCATTCACCTACTCACTGCCTCTCTCTCTCTCTTTCTCTTTCTTTTTCTTTCTCTCTCTCTCTTCTCTTTCTTCCCTCCCTCATCCCTCCCTTCTTTCTTCTTTTTCTCTTTCTTTTTCTCTTCCCTAATGAGTCATTCTGTACCTGCCTGCCCATTTATAATAATCCTGTAGCCCAATGGGTTTTGACACAGACTGTTACTTTTACCTGAAAACTTGCAAAGTCGTGTCTACTTACTTTTTCTTCTTTCTTTCTTTCTTTCTTTCTTTCTTTCTTTCTTTCTTTCTTTCTTTCTTTCTTTCTTTCTTTCTTTCTCTTCTTCCTTCCTTACCTCCCTCCCTCCCTCCCTCTTTCTTTCTTTCTTTCTTTCTTTCTTTCTTTCTTTCTTTCTTTCTTTCTTTCTTTCTTTCTTCTCCTTTGTTCTTTATTTATTTCTCTCTTTTTCTTTCTTTTTCTCTTTTTCTTTCTTTTTTCTTTCTTCTTTTCTTTCTCTCTTCCCTAATGAGCCATTCTCTACCAGCCTGCCCATTTATAATAATCCTGTAGCCCAATGGGTTTAGACAGCCCTTTAGTTTTCTTTCTTCCCTTCCTTCTTTCCTTCCTTCCTTCCTTCCTTCCTTCCTTCCTTCCTTCCTTCCTTCCTTCCTTCCTTCCTTCCTTCCTTCCTTCCTTCCTTCCTTCCTTCCTTCCTTCCTGAATGTACATGGCCACCCATCTCAATCAAATATTCTGGTAGCTAATTGAACACATGAATAAAATAAGAGTATAAAAACTACAGAAATAAAATAGCATAGCAATAGGTGTCAGACTGCACTGGAACATGGAACAAGCTATCTACTCTGGGCTCTGCTAACTTGCTGGCCACGACACCCATGGAACAAGCCAGGTCCTTTAGTTGAATGAAAGGGTCTTTTTCAGATATCCAAAAGGGTGAATCATGGCTACTGGACCAGATTGTATTAATCCGAGATGTTTCATTGCTCATACAAGCAACTTCATCAGTCAAAATAAGAAACCAGTTAGGCAGAGAGTCAGAGAGTTGTTAGAATGTAATTACAGCTGTGTGGAAAAAGTCCTGCACGCTTTCAGTTTTAAGCTGTATTTACCATACATGTTAAATCAACTTTTCACTCATAGAAACTACGCAAAATTAGTACTTCGATGAAAATTTCTGTAGTTGGATTGAGATGCATAATTTTTATTAATATAACCAAAGTTTTTTTTAAGGCACCACATTGTCACCAAAGATCACGTGCAAAGTCTATGCCGAAGCAATGCCGCCTTGTGATAAGCAATAAGGGCTGGCCAATTTCATATTAGTAATCATGTTTTGTTACCTAAACGCTCCTTTTCAGGGCCACAAACCAATAAAAATGTTAACAAAACACTAGCATCGGCCTTAGTAATTGCAACACGTATGCCACTGGTTATGCATCAGTTAATCTGTTTTCATAGTCATTATAAGCATGCATTGTAAGCGTGCAAGAAAATTCACAATCCCTAACCAAACAGCACCAAATTGCAAAAAGCTTATGCTTTTCACTTAAAAACCACCAGTACTTATTTAAATATAACAATATTTGCATAGCAGTTAGCATAAAATATCATAAAATCAATGGCCTATCCAAAAAGTGTCATAAACCGCAAACCATAAAGTGTGCAAGGACTTTTTCACACAGCTGTAATTATAAGTGAATGGCAAACTAAAAATGTTAGCGAGTCCAATCTTACAAAGTTAGAAATCCTATTCCGTACAGATATCCAAGGCTGGGGGAAGTTATGCTGTAATCAGGATGTAATCAGATTGATTCATAGTTCTTAATGGTATTTATTGGTTTGTTTGTTCATTTGTATCCTGCCTTTATTAATTTTACAAATAACTCAAGGCAGTAGACATATCCAACACATCTTACTCCTTCTATTTCCCCAATAACAACAACCCTGTAGGGATTGGCCCCAAATCTCCTAGCTGACATTCATTCATAACTAAGGCAGGACTAGAACTCCCAGTCTCCTGCTGATTGGCCCAAAGTCACCCGTCTAGCTTTCATGCCTAAAGTGGGACTAGAACTCACCGTCCCCTGCTTTCTAATCTGGTGCCTAACTCTTCCTGATGTGCTAGACAAATCCTCAGGCTGGAAATATGAAGAAATGCCTTGTTCATCAGAGCAAGGAAGTTCCCGTAATCTCTCTCTCTCTATAAAAGCCAAATATCACTCACTCATCACGAAATCTCCAGAACCGTAAAGCCTACAAACTTGAAATTTGGCACATATATTCCCTCTTGGCTTCTAGGTGCTCACTAAGAAAGGATTTTTCGAAATGACCATCAGAGCCTTAGTATTTCTTAATACAGTAATTAACACGCTCTGATGCTAAGGAGTTAGACCTTCTACTCCCACTCCCTCACCTGAAAAGAACTCTCTTCCAACTGCCAGTTGCCTCACATTCTGTTACCTCAGTTCAAACTGGCAGGCATTCCGCTCCTTCACTCAGAAACAGTCTGGGGATCCTTATAATATTAAATGCCTCTACCTCACCAAGATGTCTATGCCTTCCACCTAAGGAACTGCTTCCGGACTCAAGGCAGTGGGAAAGATATATTAGCTCAAAAAAGGGCCAGAAGTGTTGTTTTTGGAGGGTTATTGGTCCTCTCAACAACATTGTCCTCAGTAAAATATGCCCGATCACATAGTTTCCTAGTGAAGCACGGGTATCCAGCTAGTCAATCACAGAAGCAGTCTGGGGAGAGGAGAAATTTAAATAAAAATTAAGTTTTTGGCTGAAGCCAATCAGTGAATCAAAGCCAATCGGTGCTTTAGAATCCAGAAAACTGGCTTTGGGAAACCTACCTAGTCTATTTGGGTACTATGACATTTCAAATTCTTTTGACTCCCCTGCTCCACACACGTCCATCTGCAGGACCCGTGATGGTGACTTCCTTCCGATCTCATGGGCTGATTTCAAAGTCACCCAGACTCCTTCTTGGTCAATGTATTAGTTACATTGATATCCATTTCTTCTGTGAGGGAACTCAAGCAGAATCGGGGAATTGAACTGTTTTTCTTACATTTTTAGAGGCCGGGTTAGAGCTCATTAGGGAGGGTGGGTGGGAGAGAGGAAAAGGAAGGAAGGCAGGAAGGAAGGAAAGAAAGAAGGAAGGAAGGAAGGAAAGAAAGGAGGGAGGGAGGGGAAGAACGGAGGGAGGAGGAGGGAGGGGAGGAAGGGAGGAGGAAAATGGAAAAGGCAGGAAGGAGGCAGAGAGAAAGGAAGGAAAAATGAAAAAGAAGAAGGAAGGAAGGGAGGGAGAGAAAGGAAGAAGTGAAAGAGAAGGAAGGGAGGGAGGAGAAAGGAAGGGAAAGAGAAAAGGGATGAAGGAGAAGAAGAAGGAAGGGAGAAAGGGAAAAATGAGAAGGAAGGAGGGGAGAGGGAGAGAGAAAGGAAGGAAAAATGAAAGAGAAGGAAGGAAGGGGAAGGAGGGAAAGAGAAATGAAGGGAAAATTTTAAAGAGAAGGAAGGGGAAGAAGGGAGGGAGAGAGAAAGGAAGGAAAAAATGAAACAGAAGGAAGGAACGAAATAGAAGGAAAATGAGAAAAGGAAGGAAGGAGAAGGAGGGAAAAGGAAGGAAGGAAGGAAGGAAGGAAGGAAGGAAGGAAGGAAGGAAGGAAGGAAGAAAGGAAGGAAGGAAGGAAAGAAGACGAAAGAAAGAAAGAAAGAAAGAAAGAAAGAAAGAAAGAAAGAAAGAAAGAAAGAAAGAAAGAAAGAAAGAAAGAAAGAAAGAAAAGAGAAAAGATGGATGACAGCTCGTGCCCAGGAGTGGCAACTGCAGTTCAGCCATAATGCAGATAAGGGTTCTCCCCCTCTCTGCCTGGAGAGGAAACAAAATCCAGCAGCATGTGAACCAGGCATGCTAATTTTGCACACTGTGCATTTTCAAATGCTGGGACATCGGAGGAGGAGGCAGTGGCTGCCGCTGCTCAGCACCTTGGAACTGCTGCTCCTTAGCGAAGGCCCTGAACAAACGCGGCTGCCTCCACTGCTACCTTGTACACAATGCACCAAAGAGACTCTACAGAGGAAAGCAGGGGAGCTCATGGCACATTGCTTAGCGCAGAGCAAGGGCAAGTGAAGGTCGGCTCGAGCAAATGCTCCCTGGTCCGTCCTTTCTTTCTTTTTTTGCCCACCAGGAAAGCATGCTTTGAAAAGAGAGGGGGAAGGGGGAAAGGGATTAAAAAGCCAAAAAGGGTCACCAAGAGAGGAGGAGGAGGAGGAGGAGGAGGAGGAGAACTAGGAGTTGTTCCTAGGTAAATGTCTACGGAGATTTTCAATCCTCCAGGTCACGGGTTTTTTTTTTTCCAAGAGGCAACTGGACTTTCTGGTTTTTCTTGGAAGAGGTTTCGCTTCTCATCCAAGAAGCTTCTTCAGCTTCTGACTCGACAGAGCGGAATGGAAGGATTTATAGGTCATTTGCTGGTCATTTGCATTCTGAACTCCATGGATGATGTTATCTAGGCTGGTAATGAAACGTCTGCAAGAAAACAACCGAGTGCCAGAATAACAGGGTTGGACAAGAAAGTCATGGAGGTCTTCTAGTCCAGCCCCCTGCCCCGTTTCAGACAAATGGTTGTCCAATCTCTTTCTAAAAACTTCCAGCATTGGAGCAACCCCGCTACCTCTGGTAGCAAGTTGTTCCACGGATTAATTGTTCTCACTTTCCGGAAATGTCTCCTTAGTTCTAGGCTGGTTCTCTCCTTGATGAGTTTCCATCCGTTGTTTCTTATTCTGCCTTCAGGTGCTTTGGGGGACAGGTTGAGCTCCTTACCCAGGGGTGGGCTGCTGGGGGTTCGCAAGGGTTCGGGAGAGCCCCTAGCTAAGATTCTGTGCAGTTCGGAGGATCCCCGTGTCAGAGTATATTCATGAACAGGAATCGAGCACATGGTAACAAGGTCAGCCAATGAATGAGCATAGCAACTAAGTCAGCCAATGAGGACTGCTTGGAAACTGAAACTAGAAGTAGCCTTGGCGTGGCTCTATATCCGTGATGGCGAACCTATGGCACACCTGCCACAGGTGGCACGTAGAGCCATTTGTGACAGCCTGCGAGCTGCAGGCAAACTTACCTCACTGCACATGTACACATCTCACAGCTGATTTTTGGCCGGTTTGAGGCTTTTTCGGCCTCCCAAAGGCTTGAGGAAGGCTTCTGCAGGCTTTGCAGGCCAAAAACTAGCCCTGTTTCGTAACTTCCTATTTCTCCGAAAATACCAGTAGTGACAAAACGGGACTAGTTTTCAGCCCGCAAAGCCTGCAGAAGCCTTCCTCAAGCCTTTGGGAGGCCAAAAAAGGCCTCAAACCAGCCAAAAATCAGCCGTGAGGCTCAGTGCAGGTAAGGGGGTGGCAGGGGAGGGGTGGCTAGGTGTGTGTGGGGATTGCACATGCATGCATAGGGGGCACAGGGGGGATGCGTTGCCTTCTGGGTGCTGGCACGTGAGCGCAAGCATGCAAGCGCGGGGACAATTTTTGGCACAGGAGTCCCAAAAGGTTTGCCACCACTGCTCTATATATTAAGTTCTGCAGCTCTGAAGCAAAAATGCAACACACACACACCCCGCCGCTGTGGTGCAAGAGGCCGACTAGGCCATGCGCACCACAGCCACGCCCACCCAGCAACCAGGCAGAGAACTCTTTGCTAAAAAATTTTTGAAGCGCACCTCTTTGTGGCAGCTCCTTGGAACCAAGGGCCCCTTGTCTCTGAACTCAACTCATACAGAATACTGCCTGCCTCTCGTCATGTTGCAGAAAGGAAATTCGTGTCACTGTTTCCTTCCCTCATCCTGCCTTCCAAACACTCAACATCTGGATCCTCCACCCTATCTGGCTTCGGATATTCGAGCCGCTGAATGATTTCTGTCTCCCTGCCAAAAGAGGGAAGCTCTCCTTAGGGCGTTTATGGAGGCTTGAAATATTGTTTTAATAAAGGGCTGCTCCGGTTATTGGCATTAAAGCACCTGGAACTCGCATGCCTCTCTCGGTGTGCCAAGTCTTTAGGACTCTCGACTCCCAAGTGAGAAAACGAAGCGGGCTGGGCTGTTAAAGGCAGCCAGATGTGCAGGAACGGGCAGATGGGTCTACAACGGGGGTGCTAATGGGATGGCCTGGCTCAATCGTTTGTCATCGGTGTCCTCTGGTTGACATGTCTGGCTTCCAAAGCCTTCTAAGGGAGGTCCCAGAGCATCCGTATCACATCACGCCATTAAATAATCTGAGGTCTCCATAATTCATCTCTCATTGAGGATGTGTTCAGTTCCAGGACTTGGCTGTTAATTTGGGAGAGAGGATGGACCGGTTGTCCTCCTTATGTTCTACTGACCCCAGAGCTTGTGAACACAAGTAGTCCTTGACTTACAACCACACATTTCTGTTGCTAAGCAAAACCGTTGTGAATTTGGTCCCGTTTTATGACAGCGGTTAAGTGAAGCACGGCAGATGTTAATTCACTCACCTGGTTGCTAAGTCAATCTAGCTTCTCCATGGACTTTGCTCAGGGGTGTCAAACTCAAGGCCCGTGGGCCAGATCCAGCCTGTGTGGTCTTTAGATTTGGCCCGTGGGAACAGTAAAGGATCTGCCCGCGGTGCCTCTGCCAGCAAAAACGGAGCTCGAGAGAACCGCGTGTGCTCCATTTTCGCTGTAAGAAGGCTAGCAGAACAAACTAGAAACAAAACAGAAGACTTGTTTCCCCTTTTGCATTTGAACATGCGAGACAGGAAAGGAGAAAGGGAAAGAGGAAAGAAAAAGACAAAGAAGGGAAGAGAGCCAAGAAGGAAAAATGAGGAAAGAGGGAAAGGAAGAAGGAAGGAAGAAGGAAGAGAGAAGGAAAAAGAAGAAAAGGGAAGGAAGAGAAGGAAGGAGAGAGGGAAGGAAGGAAAATAGGGAGGGGGAGGGATGGAGGAAGAAATGAAGGACTCAAAAGAGGGAGGGAGGGAGGAAAGAAGGAAGGAGGGAAGGAAGGAGGGATGGAAGGAAAGAAGGAGGGAGGGAAGGGAGGAAGGAGGGAAGGAAGGGAAGGAGGGAAGAAAGGAAAATAGGGAGGGGAGGGATGGAGGAAGAAATGAAGGACTGAAAAGAGGGAGGGAGGGAGGAAAGAAGGAAGGAGGGAAGGAAGGAGGAATGGAAGGAAAGAAGGAGGGAGGGAAGGGAGGAAGGAGGGAAGGAAGGGAAGGAGGGAAGAAAGGAAAATAGGGAGAGGGGAGGGATGGAGGAAGAAATGAAGGACTGAAAAGAGGGAGGGAGGGAGGAAAGAAGAAAGGAGGGAAGAAAGGAGGGATGGAAGGAAAGAAGGAGGGAGGGAAGGGAAGGAAGGAGGGAAGGAAGGGAAGGAGGGAAGAAAGGAAAATAGGGAGAGGGGAGGGATGGAGGAAGAAATGAAGGACTGAAAAGAGGGAGGAGGGGAGGAAAGAAGGAAGGAGGGATGGAAGGAAAGAAGGAGGGAGGGAAGGGAAGGAAGGAGGGAAGGAAGGAAAGGAGGGAAGAAAGGAAAATAGGGAGAGGGGAGGGATGGAGGAAGAAATGAAGGACTGAAAAGAGGGAGGGAGGGAGGGAGGGAGGGAGGAAGGAAGGAAGGAAGGAAGGAAGGAAGGAAGGAAGGAAGGAAGGTTATAATGAGAGTGAGGGAGGGTCTCGGGGAAGTCCTGCCTTAGCACTTGACCACCACAGGTGCCCCGCTAACACAACTGATGTTGAGATGGCCATGCCCCCCCTGCCTCCTCCCCCAAAGTCAAACACGACCCTGATGCAGCCCTCAATGAAATTGAGTTTGACCCCGCCCTGGTCTACAGTCTCCACTCTATCTTGGGCTGATGTGAAAGTCACGGCTGTTAACAGCTGGTTGAAATTCTCATGCCAACCTCTCAGCCAAACAACCCATGGCTTTAATATACGTGTTATTATTTGCCAAGCAGTTTGGGAGGGGGGGTTAGAAATGATGCACAGCTGCTCCAAGCATCTCAAACAGGCTGCTCTGAGAGGGAGGACAGAAAACAATTCCCAAATTGGACAAGGTAGTCCTCAACTTACAACCGTTCATTTAGTGGCCATTTGAAAGCACTGAAAAAAGGGACTCGTGGCAGTTTTGCATTTTATGACTGTAGCAGCGTCTCCACCGTCACAAACTTCGCCCGCTTGGCAATGGGCATGTATTTATGACGAGTGTGGTGTCCCGGAGGTGGTGGGGGAAGTGTCACGTTTTTGCGACCTTCTGACAAGCCAAGTCCATGGGGATGCGAGATTCACTTCACGACCGTGTGACGAGCATCTGCAGGGATTCATTCAAATCACCGTCAGGAAAGATCGTAAAACGAGGCAAAGCTCACTTGACCATTGTCCTGTTTGGCGATGGGAATGTTGGGCTCAGTTGCGGTCATAAGTCTTTCAGATTAACAGAGTTGGAAGGGACCTCGTAGGTCATCTAGTCCAACCCCCCACCCAAGCAGGAGACCCTACACCATTTCAGACAGATGGCCGTCCAATCTCTTCTTGAAAGCCTCCAGGGATGAAGCTCACCCACAACTTCTGAAAGCAACTCCTCTTCCATGGGTTGATTGTTCTCCCTGTCAGAAAGTTTCTCCTTATTTCCAGATTGAATCTCTCCTTGTTCAGTTTCCATCCATTATCCCTTGTCTAAAGCATCTTTGGGTGTTTTAGAAAATAGCTTGACCCCTTCCTCCTCTCTGTGGCAGCCCCTCAAATATTGGAAGACCGCTATCCTGTCTCCCCTGGTCCTTCTCTTCACTAGACTAGCCAGGCCCAGTTCCTGCAACCGTTCATTGTATGTTTTAGCCTTCAGTCCAGGGGTGGGATTCAGCTGATTCGGGCCAGTTTGAGTGAACCAGATGTTAAATTTACATCTGGTTTGCTGAACCGGTAGTTGAACCGAACGGCTGGCCACCGCCCACCCTGCCCCACCCCTCCCAGGAGTCTCCACGCAGCCCATTTTGGATGCAAGTAAGTGCAGGGTCCGTGTGGAGGCTCTGTGAGGGCAAAAAATGGCTCTTCCGGAAGTTCCGGAAGTCGTGAAAAAAGCCTGTTTCCAGCTTCCAGAAGGCCTCCAGAGCCCAGGGAAGTCCATTTTTGTCCTTCCAGAGGGCCTAAGGAAAGCCTCCGGACTCTGGGGAAGGTGAAAAAATCGACCGCCCAGAAGTTCTGGTAGGCCAGGCCCACCGTGGCCACGCCCACCCAGCAACGGTGCAAAGAACTGGTGGTTGGGATTTTTGAATCCCACACTTGCTCCAGTCCCTTAATCATCCTGGTTGCTCTTCTCTGCACTAGAGTCAGGGACTAACTGTGTTCCTTCAAACCGATTTCCTGGGTCGCTGAAAATCGAACAGCCATTCCTGGCATTGCACCTCGGGATGATGGGTAGGGGAGGCTGCAAAGGGACTATATTGGACAGCACTTGGGATGATTTCAGCCAAGAAAATGGGCTTTTAATAGCATGGCTTGAAGAGAGAGTGATCGAAAACAGCTTTCTCCAGCTGAGCACACCAAATTAGACTTGGAAATCTTTCCTTTAAATGCCTCACATTTTGGAGCGTCGAGGGTAGGAAGCGCTGGGACAGGAAAGGAGACACTGGTGGCAGAGGGAGAGGGATGGAAATTGTTATCCATTCTGTCGGCGGCTGAGTTTGTATGCCCATATTTAAGCTTTCTCCAAGTCAAGGCAGCCTGTCTCCATCACTCTTGGGTGGTTTGGTCAGCAAAATTCCTGGACAGAACTACAGGGAGGGTTCTGCAAATAATGGGCAGGGGGCTCCCTTTGAAGGAGGCATTCAAAGAGGGACTGGACAATTATTTGTCTGAGATGGTATAAGGCAGAGGTGTCCAACTTTGTCAACTTTAAGACTTGTGGACTTCAACTCCCAGAATTCCCCAGCCAGCATGTGGATGCATGGCTGGGTGGGGAATTCTAGGAGTTGAAGTCCGCAAGTCTTAAAGTTGACAAAGTTGGACATCCCTGGTACAAAATCTCTTGCCTTGAGAAGAGGGTTGGACTAGACTGGAAGACCTCCAAGGTCCCTTCCAACCCTATGATTGTATTCTATGATTCTCTACAGGTCTGTTCTATGCATTATCCTCTTTGGTTTTAAAGGGACAATACCTGTTTTCATCTGTGGTCTAGACTCCCTGGTACAAAATCTCTTGCCTTGAGAAGAGGGTTGGACTAGACTGGAAGACCTCCAAGGTCCCTTCCAACCCTATGATTGTATTCTATGATTCTCTACAGGTCTGTTCTATGCATTATCCTCTTTGGTTTTAAAGGGACAATACCTGTTTTCATCTGTGGTCTAGACTTTAGAGCAGGGGTGTTGGATGCATCACGTGCTGCCCCCGCCTCCGCCTGGTTTAGTGAAGGGGAAAAAAAAGTCCCGATACATCATGTGACGCCACTGTGGTGACACAAGTTTGACACCCCTGCTCTAGAGAAATATAAGAAAGCTCAAACGTAGAAGATGCTACACCAGATCAAATTCCCCTCAATGCTGAGCGACGTGAAGGACTGGCATAACACCCTAAACCCTAAATTAGAATGAGCAAGCTACAATGACCCCATTCACAAGACATGCAATGGCCAAGCAAATAACTATCTTTACCAACGTTGCATGTCACCGCTCTTCTGTTCTTGGGGAAATGGCTTACTTCCATGTACTACCGTTGTACGCTACCCAATCCAGCAGCGAGATCCTACCTCTTCCGCTACCGGTTTGGTGATCATGCACACGCAGCTTTCCCCACACCAGCCGAGGCCTGCAGCGCCAATCAGCTGAAAAGCGAAGCAAAGTGCAAGGGCAGGTGGCAAGGCCGATCCTGCGCTCTTCTCTTCTTTTTCCCCTCAGCTAATTAGGAGGTTTTTTTTCCTCTTCTCAGCTGATCTTTGGAGGCCTTTTTTTTTTTACTACCAGGTCAGCCAAACCGGTCCAAACCAGTAGTATACCACCACTGACCCAGTCATATTTCCTGATTTTTTTTTCAATCTGGATTTTCTAAGCATCTGCAAAGTAGGCAGGGAACCTGTCCCGTTGTGTTCATTTTTCCTCCCCCCGATTGAAAATATTATTTTAAAATCCCAACTTAGGATCAGCGCCGTCTCAGGCAGAATCCAGGAAACCAACCAATTGCTCCATTTACTGCACATTTTTCTCCCTTTTCACGATGTGTGTGTGTTTGTGTGTATCTCTGTGCATGTGTGGACCTTGATGTAATTGAGCCCAGAATTTCCATGGCTAAGGGAGGTGGTTGCTCCGTGACTTGCTCCCAATTTGACAACTTTTTTGCCACACTTGTTAAGGGAATCTGCTGCGGTCGTTAAGTGAACCATGCGGTCGTTATGCAAATTGCTCTTTCTCTCCTTTCCTGCCATGAACTAGTTAAGCCTGACATGAGAACAGAGCTATTGCGGCTTATTGCATTATCTTTGTTCAGATAAGATGTCTGGTTCACAAGCCTGGGCTCTCACAATCATGGACTGCCATTTGTCAGGAATAGTGTAGGGTCTCCTGCTTAGGTGGGGGTTGGACTAGATGACCTAAAAGGTCCCTGCCAACTTTGATTATCTGTAAGCCTGTAAACAATCTGTCCCGTGTTCTATCTGACATTTTTTTCCTCCTGCTGTGGTGCATTGCAGGATGATTTATTGGATGGATGGATGGATGGATGGATGGATGGATGGATGGACGGACGGACAGATTGGATTGGATTGGATTGGATTGGATTGGATTGGATTGGATTGAATTGACTGATTTATATACCCTCATTGCACCCATAGGGCAATTCTGGATAGTTTACAGAGAGTAAAAAATGATAAAAACAATTACAATTTTAAAAAAAACTATATAAAAATGAGAACCAAGGCAATGGTTGGCATGGGAATGAGATTTTCATCCTTCCCCATCAGTCAACTCTAGTATGTGCATCTTGGACGCCCCAAATTAACCAGAAATTTGATAGTCCCAATGGAGGTTTTTTTTCAAGAGGCAACTTGACTTTCTTGGTTTTTCTTTTGAAGACATTAATATGATTTGATTGCTTATTGTACTTTATGACTATTATTAAGTGTTGTACCTGATGATTCTTGACTCTTGATGAATGTATCTTTTCTTTTATGTATACTGAAAGTATTTGCACCAAGACAAATTCCTTGTGTGCCCAATCATACTTGGCCAATAAAAGAATTCTGTTCTATTCTATTCTATTCTATTCTATTCTATTCTATTCTATTCTATTCTATTCTACTCTACTCTACTCTACTCTACTCTACTCTACTCTATTCTATTCTATTCTATTCTATTCTATTCTTTCACTTCTCATCCAAGAAGCTTCTTCATCTTTGACCAGACGGTGGGAAATGGAAGGATTTATAGCCCTTGCAGACAGTTGGTCATTTGCATCCTTTTACAGAGTCCCTAACCCTAACCTTTGGATTATTTAGTGCACTGGGAGGCCTGCCTCCAACTATTTTTTAACAATGATATTTTATTCAATTATAAAGTGTAGTAGATGACCTTCAGCCAGTCGTTAATCTACTTCTTGGGTTGCGATAGAGATTCAACTTGAAGCGGGAGGGAAGGAATCATCTCCATTGCCAGGGAGTCCAAGGCGGATGTGATTATTAGGTATTGATTTATTTTTAAGTGTTTCTGAGTCAGTTTGGCATTCTAAGGAATTTATTAAAAATTAAATTCACAGGACCATTACACCATTAAGAGTTGCAGAAGGGATTTTATAAAGGCCTGCTAGATTTCCATTTGCGTTCATGTATTTATTTACAGCAGGGGAGGAGAACTATGACTTCTGGACTTCAACTCGCAGAATTCCTGAGCCAGCATAGAATTCTGGGAGTTTGAAATCGACAAGCCATAAAAAGGCCGGCGTTCCCCACCTCTGATTTACAGGGAGTTCTTGACTTATGACCATAATTGAGCCCAAAATTGTGGTGGCTAAACGAGATATAAAAGGTCCCAACTCACTCCGCAAAGGAAAATTTGGGCTCAATTGTGGTTATAAGTTGAAGACTATCTGTGGTTTGGTTCTTCAAGGGTCTGCTTTTATCTCCTTACCTCCTAGCTCAGAGGTCTCCAAACTTGGCAACTTTAAGACTTGTGGACTTCAACTCCCAGAATTCTCCAGCTAGCGTAGTTGGATGAGGAAAACTGGGAGTTGAAGTCCACAAGTCTTAAATTGCCAAGTTGGACACACCTGGTATAAAATCTCTAACCTTGAACAAGGGTTGGTTAGGAATAGACTACTGGACAACCATGTGTCTGAGATGGTATAAGGCAGAGGTGTCCAACCTTGGGAACTTTAAGACTTGTGGACTTCAACTCACAGAATTAACATATAGCAGATCATCAGAGTTGGAAGGAACCTTGTAGGTCATCTAGTCCAACCCCCTGCCCAAGCAGGAGACACTACACCATTTGTGACCGATGAATCTCTTCTTGAAAGTCTCAAGTGATGGCGCTCCCACAACTTCCGAAGGCAACTTCTGTTCCATGGGTTGATTGTTCTCACTGTCAGGAAGTTTCTCCAGGTTATTTCCAGGTTAAATCTCTCCTTCTTCAGTTTCCCATCCATTATTCCTTGCCTGGCCTTCGGGTGCTTTAGAAAATAGCTTGACCCCTTCCTCTCTGTGGCAGCCCCTCAAATATCGGAACACCGCTAATTCCCCAGCCAGCATGTGGACGCTTGGCTGGCTGGGGAATTCTGGGAGTTGAAGTCCCCAAGTCTTAAAGTTGACAAAGTTGGACATCCCTGGTACAAAACCTCTTGCCTTGAGCAGAGGGTTGGACTAGACAAAAGTTGCCAAGTTTGAGGACCCCTCTGCCCTATTCAGTTGAAAGCACTTCCAGTTGATGTCCATCATACAGATGAAGAACCAGAGGGAAGAGATCTCATCCATTAGAATTAGCAAACTAGCAGCTGAAGAGCAGGTATGTAAGTCCCTAATTAAAGTTGGCTTTCTGACTTAAACCTTCTTAATGCTGCCTAACACATCCATGGACATGATGTCACTTTCTTCCAATGCATCATTTCCCCACCAGAGTTCTTTAACGATTATTCACTGATGCAGATTACAGTTTCTGCTCTGACTTATGTACCTTCCGGCTTAGAACCATCATTGTTCCTGGAAGTGGATGTTATTTCACTGTCATCGCTTTTCCAACACTTTTCCTCCAATTTAACTGAGTACCAGAGCTGTGGAAGGGACCTTAGAGGGCTTCTAGACCACCACCCCCCCTGCTCAAGCAGGAGACCTGCACCATTTGGGGACAAATGGCTGCCCAATCTCTTCTTTAAAACCTCCAGTGTTCAGCCACAACCTCTGGAAGCAAACTGATTAATTGTCCTCGCTGTCAGGAAATTTTTAGGTTGGCTTTCTCCTTGATTAGCTTCCATTCATTGCTTCTTGTCTTGCCTTCAAATGACTTTGAGCCTGTCCTTTCTCTCTTAGCCCTAGGAAGGAGGTAATGGCAAACTACTTCTGAAAAACAAAATTGCCAAGAAAATTGCAGGGAGTTATAGATTACAGAATAACAGAGTTGGAAGGAACCCCTGGAGGTCTTCTAGTCCAACCGCCTGCTCAAACAGAACTTCTTAAAAGCAAGCTGTTCCGTGGATTAATTGTTCTGTCATGAAATTTCTCCTTAATTCTAGGTTGGTCCTCTCCTCAATTTAGTTTGCACCCGTTGTTTCTTGTTCTGACTTTGGGAGCTTTGGAAAATAGGTTGACCCCTTCCTCTTCTTTGTGGCAGCCTCTCAAATATTGGACCATTGCTATCATGTCTTTCTTTTCATTAAACTAGACATACCCAATTCCTGCAACTGTTCTTCATGTTTTATTCTCCAGCCCAGAGGTGGTGAATTCAGCAGGTTCTGACCAGTTTTGGAGAACCGGCAAATCCCACCTCTGACTGGCCCCGCCCCCATCTATTCTCTGCCTCCCGAGTCCCAGCTGATCAGCTGGGTCTTCTTTGGTTCCCCTGCACAGGAGAACGGAGCTGGAAAGCAGGTTAGTAGGGTGGGGAGGGAATGGAGATTTTGCAGTATCCTTCCCATGCCATGCCCACCAAGCAACTCCCACAGAACTGCTAGTAAAAAAAAAAATGGAAAAACGTGAAAAACGATCATCAGTCATTTTTTTCCAATGCCATTGCAACTTTGAACAGTCACTAAATGAACTGTTGTAAGTCAAGGACTAGCTGTATTTGATTCTGCGTCCTACAACAGAAACAAACAATTGTTTTGCACCCAGGAGGGCCTGCTTAAGAAGAAGGATTGCAGGAATATCTCAGGGGCTGCCACACAAAGAAGAGGGGGGGCCAAGCTATTCTCCAAAGCACCGGAAGGAAGGACGAGAAGCAATGGGTGGAAATGACTCGAGGAGAGAAGCAACCTAGGACTAAGGAGGAATTTCCAGTCAGTTAGAACAATTAATCAGTGCAACAACTTGCCTCCAGAAGTTGTAGGTGCTCCATCACTGGAAGTTTTTAAAAAGATGTTGGATAACCATTTGTCTGAAGTGGTGTAGGGTTTCCTGCCTGAGCAAGGGGTTGGACTAGATGACCTCCAAGGCCCCTTCCAACTCTGTTATTCTATTCTATTCCATTCCATTCCACTCCATCCAATCTATCATTCCATTCCATCTATTCTATTCTATTCTATTCTATTCTATTCTATTCTATTCTATTCTATTCTATTCTATTCTATTCTATTCTATCCTATTCTATTCCATTCCATTCCATTCCATTCCATTCCCTTTTCTTTTCTTTTCTATTCTATTCTATTCTATTCTATTCTATTCTATTCTATTCTATTCTATTCTATTCTATTCTATTCCATTCTATTCCATTCCATATATTCTATTCTATTCTATTCTATTCTATTCTATTCTGTTCTGTTCTGTTCTGTTCTGTTCTGTTCTGTTCTGTTCTGTTCCGTTCCATTCCATTCCGTATTTTCTATTCTATTCTGTTCTGTTCCGTTCCGTTCCATTCCATATTTTCTATTCTACTCTATTCTAATATGGAAATGATGCCTCTACACTCTCTCTCTCTCTCTCTCTCTCTCCCTCTCTCTCTCTCTCTCTCTCTCTAAAGGAGAGCTACTTCCCCTATTTTGCTTCTTTTTTCTAAAAAAGGCACTAGGTGCTATGGAGTTTTCATGTTTTGCTGCCCAGTTTCATGAAGGGTTGGTCGTGGGGCTCATGGCACCCATCACTGGTACAGAAGCATCCCTAGCATGGCAATATTCTTGCACCTTCATGCGTCTGGCTTAATCAAAAGTCTTTTTTTTTTCTACAGCAAGGGGGGAACTTTGTTAAGAAGTTGGAAAAAGCCCATCTGCAGTCGCTGGACTCTTCCTAGCCGCTGTCCTTTCTCCTTGCGAACCCACATGCTTCCTTGAGATCTTGCTTTAACTAGGTTGGCCACGTGCCTGACTTTAGAGAGGGCCAGCTTTCTTTGAAACACTGTCAAAGGAGAGGCTTTGAGGCATCCTCCACTGAAAGACTTAAAAGCAGAAAAAAAGAGAGGGAGCCAAGGTCCTAACAGCTCACCTGGTACTTCCTTGCAATGGAGAAATGAATTTAACTTTTCCTCCCATGGTGATCATTAACTCCAGTTTAATAAATCTAGACAGGCAGGTCACCTAATTCATATTTTTTAATGCAAATCCAAGACCTTTCGTGTGTGATGGTGGGAAGGAGGCCTGCCTTTCTTTCTTTCTTTCTTTCTTTCTTTCTTTCTTTCTTCCTTCCTTCCTTCCTTCCTTCTTCCTTTCTGTTACTCTTCCTCTTTTTTCTTTCTTTTTCTTTCCTTCTTTCCTTCCACCTTCCCTTCCTCTTCCTTCCTTCCTTCCCTTCTTTTTGCCTTCTCCATCCTTTCCTCTTTTTCTTCCTCCTCCCTTTCTTTCTTTCCTTCCTTCCCTCCATCCTTCTCAATTCTTTCCTACGTTGCTTCCTCCCTCCATCCCTCCCTTTCCTCCTCTTTCCTCCCTCCCTTTCTTCTCTTTCTTTCTTTCTTTCTTTCTTCCTTCCTTCCTTTTTGCCTTCCCCATACTTCCCTCTTTTCTTTCCTCTCTCCCTTTCTTTTTCCTTCCTTCCCTCATTCCTTCTTCATCCTTTCTTCCATTAGTTCCTCCCAATCCTTTCTTTCTTTCTTCTTCCTTCCCTTTTTGCCTTCTCCATCCTTTCCTCTTTTCCTTCCTCCTCCCTTTCTTTCTTTCCTTCCTTTCCTCTTTTCCTTCCTCCTCCCTTTCTTTCTTTCCCTCCCTCATTATTTCTGCACCCTTTCTTCTTTTTCTTCCTACCCCCATTTCTTTTTTTCTTTCCTTCCCTCATTATTTCTCCATCCTTTCTCCATTACTTCCTCCCCCTCCCTCCCTTCCTCTTCCTTTCTCTTTTTCTTTTCCTTCCTTCCTTCCTTCCATCCATCCATCCATCCATATAAGAGACAAGCTCACTTCTGCTTTATAGATCTCGTCACTTCCCTTTCCCCCCCATAACGCCGGCTTAAGGAGTGCGACCAACTCAAGCATTTACTGCATGCTTGAAAGGATGTGTCAAAATTCAGTGTATGATATATGATGTGTATTTGTGATAATTGCCGTGTCCCTGGGTCATGTGATCGCCTTTTCCCACTCTCCCAGGTGGCTTCCAACAAGGTCAATGTGGGAAGCCTGATTCACTTAACAACTGCCTGATTCACTTAACAATTGGGGCAGGAAAGGTCATAAAATCGGGCACAACTTACTTAACAGCTGTCCTGCTTAGCAATGGAAATGGACTATATACAAGTACTCCTCAACTTACACCAGTTCATTTAGTCACCATTCAAAGTTACAACGGCACTGAAAAAAGTGACCGACGTCCGTTTTTCACACTTACAACCGTTGCAGCCTCTCCGTGGTCATGTGTATTAAAAGTTGGATGTTTGGCAACTGACTCATAGTTATGACAGCCAGAGCGTCCCGGGGTCATGTGATCTGCTTTTGTGACCTCCTGACGAGCAAAGTCAACAGGGAAGCAGGATTCTTTTCCCAAACGTGTGACTAACTTAACAAATGCGGCGATTCACTTTAACAACTGTGGCCAGAAAGGCTGTAAAAGATGTCTTAACAGACACTTAACAGATGTCTCGCTTAACACCATAAATTTGGGGCTCTATGATGGTCATCCATCAAGAGTTATCTGTATACAGCACCTTCGAGTCAGCTTTGGCAACTATGTAGGTAATTCCGTGCACTATTTTCCTCAAGTGGTTGCTCTTGCCTCAGGGGTGGAATTCAGCCGGTTTGGACTGGTTCGGGCGAACCGGCTGTTAAATTTATATCTGGTTCGCCGAACTGGTAGTTGAACCAATCGGCTGGCCCCACCCACCCTGTCCCGCCCTGCCCCATCCCTCCCCTCCCAGGAGTCTCCACATGGCCCATTTTGGATGCAGGTAAGTGCAGGGTCTATGCGGAGGCTCTGGGAAGGTGAAAAATGGCCCTCTCGGAAGTTCTGGAAGTCTGGAAATGGGCCTGTTTCCGGCTTCCGGAAGGCCTCTGGAGCTTGGGGGAGGCCGTTTTTGCCCTTCCAGAGGCCTGAGGGAAGCCTCCTGATTCTGGGAAAGGTGAAAAATGATCCTTCCAGAAGTTCTGAAAGTCTGGAAATGGGCCCATTTCTGGCTTGCGGAAGGCCTCTGGATCTCGGGAGAGGCTGTTTCCCCCCCTCCCAGATGCCTGAGGGAAGCCTTCTGATTCTGGGAAAGGTGAAAACTGGCCCTTCCAGAAATTCCGGAAGTCCGGAAATGTGCCCATTTCCGGCTTCCGGAAGGCCTCTCGAGCTTGGGAGAGGCCATTTTTGCCCTCCCAGATGCCTGAGGGAAGCCTCCTGATTCTGGGAAAGGTGAAAAATGGCCCTTCCAAAAGTTCTGGAAGTATGGAAATGGGCCCTTTTCCGGCTTCCGGAAGGCCTCTGGAGCTCGGGAGAGGCCATTTTTGCCCTCCCAGAGGCCTGAGGGAAGCCTCCTGATTCTGGGAAAGGTGAAAAATGGCCCTCCTGGAAATTCCGGATGTCTGGAAATGGGCCTGTTTCTGGCTTCCAGAGGGCCTCCGGAGCCTGGGGGAGGCTGTTTTTGCCTTCCCAAGGGCCCAAGGGAAGCCTCTGGAGCCTGGGGAAGGTGAAAAGCGAGCCTCCTAGAAGTTCTGGTAGACCACGCCTGCCATGGCCACACCCATCCAGCAACCAAGCAGGGAACCGGTTGCTGGGATTTTTGAATCCTACCCCTGCCTTGTCTTAGGACTGAGCCAGAGTGACAGGCCCAAGGTCACCCAGAAGGCCGAACTAGAAGTCATAGCCTCCTAGTTTCTAGCCTGGTACCTTGGATCGCTACACACTCAGCCGAGTGTCTTGAGAAGATTTATGTATATATGATTTACAACTCAGCAATGGAAAAATGTTCCTCACGAATGATCTATGCTCATATAATTCCCACTGCAGTTCAGGGCACAATGAGGTTGTGCCCTCACAATGTTGTGCCTCAAGACAGTTGGGGGAGGCTCCATTGGCAGCAGGGGGAGGGCGGGGGGGGGGGGGAAGCATCCATCAGAAAAAGAAACCACATCTATTTATATCACGAACCTTTCCAGCACTGCATATTTCATACCAAGCAAGAAATAAAAACACATTCGAAAGGCCTACCTACGTCGAGCTCACCTACATTTCGCACCAAGAAAGAAGTTCACACTCGGGGTAAAATAGTGAAAATAGGCATCTATTTGGGGCTGCCACAAAGAAGTGAGGGTCAACCTATTCTGCAAAGCCCCCGAAGGCAGGACAAGAAGCAACGGGTGGAAACTCCTCAAGGAAAGATTAGAAGCAACCTAAGAACTCAAGGGAAATTTCCCCTGACAGGGAGAACAACTTGGCTCTCCAGGAAGTTGTGGGTGCTTCATCACCGGAGGTTTTTAAAACGAGATTGGACCACCATTTGTCTGGAATGGTATAGGGTCTCCTGCCTAAGCAGGGGGCTGGACTAGAAGACCTCCAGGGTCCCTTCCAACTCTGCTATTCTGTTATTCTAATTATGAAGATAAAGAAGTGATTCTGCAAAGCACCGGAAGGCAGGACAAGAAACAACAGATGGAAACTAATCCAGGGGAGAAGCAACCTGGAATTAAGGAGAAATTTCCTAACAGTGTGGACAATTAACCAGGGGAACGGCTTGCTTCCAGAAATTGTGGGCGCTCCATCACTGGAGGATTTTAAGAAAAATCTAGATCCACAGGTGACACGCAGAGACATTTGTGCGGGTAGGCGAGCCCCAGCCAAACTTACCTGCACTGCGCATGCGTGTGCCTCCCAGCTGTTTTTCGGCCTGTTTGAGGCCTTTTTCAGCCTCCCAGAGATTCAAGCGAAGCCTCTGCAGCCTTCGGAGGCCAAAAACAGGCCCATTTCATCACTTCCGATACTTCCGGTTTCATCACTTCCAGTATTTGGAGGCCGAAAAACAGGCCCATTTTTCAGCCCCCAAAGGCTGCAGAGGCTTCCCTTGAATCTCCGGGAGGCTGAAAAAGGCCTCAAACGGGCCAAAAATCATCTGGAAGGTGCATGCAGTGCAGGTAAGGGGGGGGGGGGGTGTTGTGAGCACATGTGCAGAGGGGGTGGAGCGCATTGCATTGTGGCTGCCGGCACATGCACAGACATACTATCGCATGCACACACGCTTTCGGCACACCACAACAAAAAGGTTCGCCATCACTGATCTAGATAACCTCCTATCTGAAATGGTATGGGTTCTCCTGCTTGAGCAGGGGGCTGGACTAGAAGACCTCCAAGGTCCCTTCCAGCTCATTCATTCTAAAAAGCATTGATTCCATTCTACCAGTTGCCTTCCCTAACCATGAAACCCATTTTTCCCCACTCTTAAAGGACTTTAGGACTTACACCCTCATTCATAAATATGTGCGTATAGGACTCCCTATCCATTAGCCCTTGAATTGTCAAGTTTATATTTGCATAGTTGGTCAATTTTATATTTGTAATGTTGGTTAAAAGCTCAACCTATGGAGAGCTAGAGCCTAAAGCTAGTCAGGGGTGGGTTTCTACCAGTTCTATCATGTCTGCTGATGTTTTGGCCCACCCACCCACCTGGGCTCTTACCTGACCTTTATTTCCTGATTTTTCAACTTCAGCTGCTGAACGAGGCACAGCTGCAGTTAGATAAGCGAGAAAAGAGGGCTGTTTCAAAGGCTGCTTCTCTGCAGGCAGCTGCTGATGACGATTTACAGGCACGCGGCTCGCAGCCTGCAGGGAAGCTCGTAAATCCCGAACCGGTAGTTAACCCTGTCGTATCCCACCCCTGAAGCTAGTGTCATACACAGGTACTCTTTGACTTATAACAGTTTGTTTAGTGACCGTTCGAAGTTACAGCAACACTGAAAAAAGTGACTTACGCCCATTTTTTCACACTTATGACCATTGCAGCATCTCCAGGGTCACATGAGTAAAATTAAGACGCTTGGAAACTGACTCATATTTATGACGGTTGGAGTGTCCATCACCTTTTGTGACCTCTAGGGTCTCCTGTTTAGGCGGGGGGGGTTGGACTAGATGACCTACAAGGTCCCTTCCAACTCTGTTAATCTGTAATCTAATGGGGAAGCCAGATTCACTTAATCACCATGTTATTCACTTAACAACTGCAGTGATTCACTTAACAACGGTGGCAAGAAAGGGCGTCAAATGGACAGAAATTCACTTCAGAAGTGTCTCGCTTAGCAACAGAAATTTTTGGGCTCAATTGGGGTTGTATGTTGAGGGCTATGGGTGTGATTATACGGGTGTGATGTCGCACGGGTGTGATTATACAGCTGGTAGGACAACTGAGCCCCAATTTTTTTGTTGCTAAGTGAGACGATGGTTAAGTGAGTTTTGCTCCATTTCACATTTCTCACCACTGCTGTGAAGCAAAGCACTGGGGTTACTAAGTTATTGACACAGTTGTTTAGTGGATCTGGCTTCCCCGAAGGTCTCAAAAGGGGATCCCATGACCCAGGGACAGGGCAACTGTCATAAGTACATGCCAGTTGCCAAGCATCTGAATTTTGATCACGTGACCATGGGGATGCTACCCTGCTTCCTCAAAAATACAACCTACCCAGAAAGTAAGTCCTAGCTAGATTTTTACACGTGCACCCAATATAAGCCCTACCCCCAAAATAAGCCCTGATTAAGATCCTACCAACTCCACAGTGCATGGGTAAAAATTAAGATGGGGGTGGGTGGGGGTGGAGCTGCCCTACTACTTACCTTTGGACAGTTGTAGCCAAGCCTCGCACACACCGACACCTGCCTTGCCGGCCCATTTCTTCTGCAGCCGGCAAGGCTGGCAAGGCTTTCCTGAAGGCCTCTGGAGCTGATAACAAAGTAGCTCTGGATTGATCCAGAGCTCTGTTACTGGCTGCAGAGGACTTCAGGAAAGCCTTGCCAGTGACAGAAGAAGGCCTCCAATGGCAAAAAGAAGGCCAGGGAAAACACGCGTGAGGTTAGTCAGTTAGTCAGAAAACACAAGTAAAGTTAGTCAGTGAGTGACATCCCCTGAAAAGAAGACCTGGTGCTATATATATATAATATATGTGTGTGTGTGGTATATATATGTGTGTGTATGGTATTCAGCTTTGTTCAACTATTTTCCCACGTCATTAGAGTTGTGATTTTAAAGTTGTAGTGACATTTCAGCAGAATCTCATCTGCCATCATCAGGCTTCGGTATGATGATGGCAGATGAGATTCTGCTGAAACGTTGCTACAACTTTAAAAGCACAACTACAATGATGTGAGAAAATACCGAACAAAGCTGAATACCATACATATAAGTACCGCGAAAACTTAAGAGAACAAATATATATATATATATATATATATATATATATATATATATATATATATATATATATATATATATATATATATATATATATGGATCTTTGGTTATTCGGGTTTTCTCCCACGTAAAATTGAAGTATTTTGGCGACGTTTCGATGAAATCTCATTCGTCATCTTCAGGCTTGTGTCTTCGGCTTTGTGCTTCTTGGAGGAATGTGAACTTGCAGCTGTTTTTTCTTTTAACTGCCAGTGGGAGTGCGACTTGACTGGGTGGAGGCTTGGCTGTGTTCTGATCATCCTGAAGATGACGAATGAGATTTCGTCGAAACGTCGCCAAAATACTTCCAATTTTATGCGGGAGAAAACCCGAATAACCAAAGATCCACATACAAATACCCATGAAAACCTCAGAAAATATATATATATATATATATATATATAAAAATAAGACAGGGTCTTATTTTCGGAGAAACACAGTACAATAGTCGTAAGTATAAAAAACAGTTATGTCACTTTTTCAGGGCCCTTGTAATTTTGAACGGTCACTAAATGAACTGTTGTAAGTCAAGGACTTCCTGTATTGTGAGAGAATCGCAGAGGTGGACACCTGAACGAAAAACAGTGAGGCCTCAGCCACACCTAGCTTTGAAAATATGACGAAAAGGTAATTCACACGCACCAAGACCATGGGAGTGCTATCACTATGCATATTGCACCAAATAATCCCACTGAACACTGTATTGTACCACTCATTTTGATTGTTTGAGAACATGCCAACACTCCAAGCTTTAATGGGCTATAAAAGATATCAATCAGATCATCGCTCATCTCTTTTCCTTGTGACACTTTTTCACATCTCTGGAAATCCTGACCGACTTGAGCTACAGTTAGCCCAGGATGCTGTGTTTTGCAAAGCTGCTGTGGCTTGTTTGTTTGTTTTGACCGCACCTTCTTGGGGATGAGCTATTAGATTACAGATTAACAGAGTTGGAAGGGACCTTGTAGGTCATCTAGTCCAACCCCCTGCCCAAGCAGGAGACCCTACACCATTTTTGACAAATGGCGTTGGAACGTCGACTGGTCGGTAAAGGCAGGGGTCTCCAACCTTTAACAGATAACAGATAATCAGAGTTGGAAGGGACCTTACAGGTCATCTAGTCCAGCCCCCCACCCAAGCAGGAGATCTTACACCATTTTTGACAAATGGCAGTCCAATCTCTTCCTGAAAGCCTCCAGTGATGAAGCTCCCACAACTTCTGAAGGCAACTTCTGTTCCACTGGTTGATTGTTCTCACCGTCAGAAAATTTCTAGGTTGAATCTCTCCTTGATCAGTTTCCATCCATTATTCCTTGTCTGGTCTACAGGCACTTTAGAAAACAGCTTGTTATATATAAAATAGTTATTCCTAAGGATCATCACCTATATTTGTCAGATTTTTTCCCCCTCTGCCTAAAGTAGTCATGTGGTTGCCAAACCGGTACGATTTTTTTTCAGGGCAAGAAAATACATTTGTGGTCTGTTTTGTCTATAAAAGCAGTAGAGAGTCAATGCCAGGAAGCCACTGTGCTCCGTCGGAAAACTCTCCCTTGATTTAATCGTTTTAAGCATACATTCTTCTGCCTTCTCGGTCGAGCTTTTTAAGAGGGCTTTACTTGAAAAGAGTAGGAAATGTGAGAAAGGGCCTAGAATTAGTCTTAAATTACCAACCAGAATTAGTAAGAGTGGGACAGGAGAGAGGGAGGGAGGGAGGGAAGGAGGGAGGGGGAGAGAGGGAGGGAAAGGGTTAAAAGCCTATGCCCATAATAGGATAAAACTTTTCAGCCATCCTCTGTGATTTAAATGTGGTTGGGTTTCAGTGGAAGATGGGATTTGGGGACCGTCACATAATTATGACATAATTTTCTACACATTTGGATTTCCTTTCCAGCTTTCAGACCAGAGATCTAGTGCAACGGTCTTCAAAACAAGAAAGGAACATTTTGCGATAACTCTAGTCCTTCAACTTATGACCCCAGCAGAGTCCCGGATTTTGGTTGCTAACCAAGACAGTTGTTCAGTGAATTTTGCCCCCATTTTATTGACCTTTCTTTCTTGGTTGTTCAGTGAATCGCTGTGACCTTCTGACAAACCAAGACAGTGGGGAAATTATTGACAGTCGTTAAGCGAATTTGGCTTCCCCATTGGCTTGGCTTGTCAGAAGGTCACAAATGGGGAACCCCCATGACCCCAGAGCACTGCAGGCGTCATAAATACGGGTCAGTTGCTAAGCATCAGAATTTTGTTATGTGATTGTGGAGACGATGCAATGGTCGTAAGTGTGAAAAACGGTCCTTAGTCACTTCTTTCAGTGCCATTGTCACTTGGACCAGTCACTAATGATGATGGTACATCCAGGATTACCTGCACTTAATTTTCTAACTGGTCCCTGGTTTTGTGCTTCCATAAGGAACGTGGTGATGGACAATCCTTTCCGTATGGCTTTTATCCTTTTATCAAACCAGGATTCACATCCATGGGTACCAGAGGTGGTATTCAAATGGATCGGACGGGTTCTGGAGGACCTGTAGTGAAAATTTTGGCTGCGAAGTGAGCACTCTGAACCAGTAGGAAATTTTTTTTAAAAAAACCCACCACTGGTGGGTACGTGGAAGAGAATCTAGAACAGGGGGTTTAGAGAAAACTGTAGCATCGAGAGATTCTATCCAGATCAGCGTGGAATGGTCTTTTACCTCGGGTTCAGGAATTCTGGGGATAGAAGTCCAGAAGTCATAAAAGGGCCGTGGCTTTCCACATCTCTGCCTTTACATCATGCCCAGATAGAGACATTTTTTTGCTTGAGAAAGCACAGGTATTCCTCAACTTACAACAGTTCCTTTACTCAGGGGGGTCTCCTACCTTGGCAACTTTATGACTTGTGGTCTTCAACACCCAACACTCTTTGGCAAAGAAAAACCAAAAGGACACATATAGACTGGGTGAAACCAGACTCAATAGCAGTAGCTGTGAGAGGGATCTTGGAGTCTTAGTGGACAACCAGCTAAATAGGAGCCAGCACTGTGTAGTAGCAGCCAAAAAAGCCAATGCAATGCTAAGTTGCATTAACAGAGGGATACAATCGAGATCAAGTGAGGTACTGATACCACTCTACAAAGCCTTAGTAAGACCACACCTAGAGTTCTGCAACCAGTTTTGGTCACCACATTATAAAAAAGATGTTGAGACTCTAGAAAAAGTGCAGAGAAGAGCAATCAGGATGATTAGGGGACCGGAGGCTAAAACATATGAAGAATGGTTACAGGCTTGGCTAGTCTAGTAAAGAGAAGGACCATGGGAGACATGATAGCGGTCTTCCAATATTTGAGGGGTTGCCACAGAGAGGAGGAAGGGGTCAAGCGGTTTTCCAAGGCACCTGAAGGCCAGACAAGGAATAATGGATGGAAGGTGAACAAGGAGAGATTCAACCTGGAAATAAGGAGAAACTTTCTGACAGAACAATCAACCCATGGAATAGAAGTTGCCCTCGGAAGTTGTGGGAGCATCATCACTTGAGACTGTCAAGAAGAGATTGGACTGTCATCTGTCAGAAATGGTGTAAGGTCTCCTGCTTGGGCAGGGGGTTGGACCAGATGACCTGTAAGGTCCCTTCCAACTCTGATTATCTGTTATCTGTTAAAGGTTGGAGACCCCTGCCTTAACCGACCAGTCGACGTTCCAACGGCACTGTAAAAAGTGGCTTATGACCATTTTTCACACTTACAATCATTGCGGCATCCCCGTGGTCACCTGATCAGAATTCAGGCACTTGGCAACTGACTCATATTTATGACGGTTTCAGTGTCTTGCAATTGTGTGATTTTCCCCCTTTGGCGACCAGCAAAGTCAAAAGGGTCAAACTCAATTTCATTGAGGGCTGCATCAGGGTTGTTTCTGACCTTGAAGGGGCTGGTGTGTGTGTGTGTGTGTGTGTGTGTGGCCGAGGGCAAGGCCAGATTGGGCCATCTCGACGTCACTCGTGTCGGGAGCATCTGTGGTGGCCAAGGGCTAAGGCGGGACTTCCCCCAGACCCTCCTTCAGTCTCAATAGAATCTCCTTCCTTCCTTTTCTTCTTTTTCCTTCCCTCTTCATTCTTTCAGGATGGGCGTGGCCCTCTCAACATCATTTGTGTTGGGGGGAGGCATCTGTGGTGGCCAAGGGCTAAGGCGGGACTTCCCTGTGACTCTCCCTCACTCTCATTATAACCTTTATTATAATCCTTTCTCATTCTCTCCCTCCCTCCTCCTTTCCTTCCTTCCTTTCTTTCCTCCCTTCCTTCCTCTCTCCCTCCCCTCTCCTTCCCTCCCTGCCTCCTCCTCTTTCCTTTCCTTCCTCCCTTCCTTCCTTCCTCCCTTTCTCTCCCTCCCTGCCTCCTCCCCTTTCCTTTCCTTCCTTCCTTCCTTCCTCCCTTCCTTTCTCTCCCTCCCTGCCTCCTCCCCTTTCCTTTCCTTCCTTCCTTCCTTCCTCCCTTCCTTCCTCTCCCTCCCTTCTCCCTCCCTCGTCCCTGCCTGCCTCCTTCCCTTTCCTTCCTTGCTCTCTCCCTTCCCTCCCTCCCTCCCTGCCTGCCTCCTTCCCCTTCTTTCCTCTCTTTTCTTCTTTTCCCTTCCTGCTTCCTTCTCCTTTCTTCTCCCTTCCCCTCTTTCCTTATTTTTCCTCCCTTGCTCTCTTCCCATCTTCTCTTCCTTCTCTTTGTCTTTCCTCTTTCCCTTTCTCCTTTCCTGTCCCTTCTTGCAGGCTCAAATGCAGATGGGGAAACACCTGTTTTGTTCCTAGTTTATTTTGCAAGCCCTCTGCCAGCAAAAACGGAGTTCGGAGGGGGGCCCTCCCGAGCTCCATTTTCGCTGGCAGAGGCACCGCGGGTCGATGTTTCGTTGTTCCCAGGACGTCTCCATGGGCCAGATCTAAACACCCCTGAGCAAAGTCAAGCCAGATTCACTTTAGCCACCAGGTGAATGACTTAACATCTGCCGTGCCATAATATGGGACCAAATTCACCTCACGACGGTTTTGCTCAGCAACAGAAATTTGCGGTCGTAAGTCAAAGACTACCTGTGTTCACAAACTCTGGGGTCAGTAGAACACAAGGAGGACAACCGGTTCATCCTCTCTCCCAAATTAACAGCCAAGTCCTGGAACTGAACGCATCCTCAATGAGAGATGAATTATGGAGACCTCAGATTATTTAATGGCGTGATGTGATACGGACGCTCTGGGACCTCCCTTAGATGGCTTTGGAAGCCAGACCAGAGGACGACCCACGACAAACCATTTGAGCAACCCCATCTCGTGAACCCAGCAGATTTTAGACTTTAGTAGACCACCGAAAATATACTTTTTGAGGCACTAAAGACCAAAGATTTTTTTTACCTGGGTGAACATTAATCTCTGGGACCAGATTTGGAGACGGTTGCGTGATGGTGCCGTGAAACCCTTACAAAACGGGGTGGCAGAGAGGGGGAAACAGCTGCTGTGGGGTTATATGTTTTCTTTGGCCAGGATCTGGGATCTAATCGGTCTGGGCCGAGTGGCTTGCTTTATAGTTTTATCGGTTCCCCCCCTCAAGAGAGAATGGGAGGAGGAGACAAACAGGGGAGGTGGGAGAATGAGGAAAGGAAGAGGAAAAATAAATTAAGACACCTTGTCAAAAGATGACCGGATCTGCCTCCGTTCCCAGGCAGAGGCCTGCATGTTCTCTTTCGCCCACTACATGCAAGCTGACATGTGTGACGATAACTATTTGGTGTGGGCCGAGATCTAAGCCATGGGGGTTTTTTTTTTGACGAGGGCAGCAGAGAGAAATGGCAAGCAGAAAGTTCATTCAAGAAGGGAGGGAGGAAGGACAGCTCGGTGTCTTGGGTACGGCCGAACAAGTAAAATTGCGATCCCCAGATCAGATCCATGGAAAAAGTGCTCAAGGAGGGCAGTGGTCCCTGACATAGAAGACCTTGGCCAGGATTCCCCCAGAAGGCGCTTAATTTATGCAGCTGGCTTTTAAAGACTGACCTAAATTTAACCATGTTTGTGCCTGCCTCCCCCTGACTCACCGGAATTCTCTCCCCGAAGGAGGGCAGTCAATCAAAGCAGAACATTTGAGCAGATGCTAATGTGAATGTTGCTTCTTGATCCCACTTGTATGGAAGTGGGGAGAGAGACAGAGAGAGAGAGAGAGAGAGAGAGAGGCAGAGAGACAGAGGGAAAGAGAGAGAGACAGAAGGAAAGAGAGAGAGACGGAAGGAAAGAGAGAGAGACAGAAGGAAAGAGAGAGAGATAGAGGGAAAGAGAGAGAAGGGAAAAGAGGGAAAGAGAAAGAGAGAGACAGAGTGAGAGGAGAGGGAACGAGAGAAGGAAAAAAAGGGAAAGAAAAAGAGACGAGGTGGTTGGAGGCAGAGAGACAAAAGGAAAGAGAGATAGAGATACATAAACAGAGAGACAGAGGAAAAGAGAGAGAAGGGAAGAGAGGGAAAGAGAAAGAGAGAGACAGATAGAGTGAGAGGAGAGGGAAAGAGAGCGAAAGAGAGAAGGAAAGAAAGGGAAAGAAAAAGAGAAGAGGTGGTTGAGGTGGAAAGGAATCCCCGACAGCTTTTACATGTAGCCCTTGACTTACAACGATTCATTTAGTTCCCAAAGTTACAACGGCATGCTCTTCCCATGGACACGTGATCCAAATTCAGACGCTTGGCAACTGACTCATAACTTAGGATGGTTGCAATTTTCCCTGGGTCCTGCGATCCCCTTTTGTGACCTGCTGACAAAGCACTGGGGAAGCCCAGTTTGTTTAACAACCGGGTTCCTAAATTTTAACAACGGCCTCCATTCCTTTCACAGATATGGCGAGAAAAGTCATAGATTGGGGGCACAACCTCGCTTCACCAATTTCTCACTGAGCAACCTAAACGTTGGGCTCCATTGTGTGGCTGTTAAGTCAAGGACTACTGTATATATATATATACACATTTCTCCATATCTATATTTTTGTTTTGGAAAATGAGCCCTTTAAAAAAAGGGGGGAGGAGCATCCGGAGGTTCCTTTGGCCCCTGAGGGACCTATCTTGAGGACCCTTCTTCTATAGCCGCTGCCTGTGTTTTGAGAGACCAGCCGCACGGAGAAACACCAAAATTCACTTCCAAAGGAATCGGCGTTATCGGTTCTGCCGTAGGCTTTGGAGAACGAGTCCAAAGCTGCACTTATTTCTTTCCCCAGCAACCTGTGTCTGTCCGTCTTTATGCACATTTAGTGTGCATGCACACATCCGTGGTGCGATTCAAATGGTTTTACCACCAGTTCGGTGGCCGTGGCTTGGTGGGCGTGCTTTGCCTAACGCCGGCACGCAGCGTTTCCCCTCAGCGCCGATCAGCTGAGGGGATAATGAAGAGAAAAGCTCGGGGGTGGGGTGGCAGGGCCGATCCTGCGCTTTATTCTTCATTTTCCTCTCAGCTGATTGTTCGCAGGATTTTTTTTTTCCCCCGCTCCTCTCTGCTGATTGTCAGCTTTTTTTTACTACCAGTTCGGCCGAACCGGGGTGAACCGATAGCACACCACCACTGGTACACATGCCCCACTGGTGGGAATTCAGATAATGGGACAACCGGTTCTCTGCTCTCATGATTTTCTTCCCACAACCAGTTCACCCAACTGCTCAGAAAGTTAACCACCAGTTTTACCCAAACCGGTGTGAACTGGCTGAATCCCATCACTGACATGCTTCGCCGCCCACACCACCACTTCCAAGTGCAGGGGGAAGATTGGCTTCGTAGGACTGTCCTTCCCCCCACTTTTAAACTATACAGGAAATCTCAGGGACGCAGGAGAAAAACCAAGCCCCCCCCCCGCCCGTTCCATACAGGGAATCCTCGGCTTAACAACCATTCTGTCAGCTTTGGAAGCCATATTGAGATCCGATGCTCCCACGCTGCCACAACGGAGCCTGAGAAAGTGGGATTTGGGGGGAAATTCGTTGGAGTAGATCTAGTTAAGACAAAATAACATTCTTTCGCTGGTTCAAAGTCATGGAGTGGGGCACATAATGAAATGGGAAATTTACTTTGGGACGGATGAAGATTGGACCATGTGATGTGATGATGGCTAAGGGGTGGGGGTGGGGATGGATTTGTAGTTTTGACTTTTGCAAGGAAGCCCGAAACGTTTAGATTCGGAATTCCACAGATGTGCCAGTTCCTATCCAAATAAAAGGAAACTCGGAGAGATGTCTGTCTTGGAATTATCGGTTGGAATGGAGGGTTGCTGGAACGCTGGCACATTCGTTTTAGCAACCGTTCAAAGTTTCAACGGCACTGAGGGGGAAAAAAATGACATATGACCGTTTCCCCCCACTTACAGCGGCAGCCTCCACGTAATCAAAATTTGGACACTGGTTCATATTTACGATGGTTGCAATGTCCCGGGGAGGGGATGTGTGTCACGTTTTGCACCCTTTTGCAACCTTCTGATAAGCAAAGTGGATGGAGAAGCCAGATTCACGTCACGACCGTGTTGCTAACTTAGCAACTGCGGTGACTCACTTAGCGACTGGGGGGACTAGCCTCTACAGCGATTCATTCGAATCACGGGCAGGAAAGATTGTTAAAACGAGGCAAAGCTCACTTCACCATTGTCCTGCTTTTAGCGATGGAAATTTGGGGCTCATTTACAGTCGTTAAGTCTTTCAGACTAACAGAAGGGGCCTCGTAGGTTATCTAGTCCAACCCCACACCCACCCAAGCAGGAGGCCCTACGCCATTGCTGATGGGGAAGCCAGATTCGCATAACTAGCGTGTTACTTAATAACTGTGGTCATTCGCTTAAACAGCAGCGGACAGAAAGGTCGTAAAATGGAGCATAATTTGCTCGACACGGTCTCGCTGAACAGAAACCTTGGGCTCGATAAGTCGAGGCCTATCTTGCATGTCACAGATTCCTTTCCTGATCTCTTTGGTAACCGCTTCCCTTGGTAACCCCACCTTGGTGTGATGATCAATAAAATATGGAAACCTTTAAACAGGGATGCCAACTCCTGCTTTCCCCCAAAGAGGCATTGACGTGTTGTGTTTTATATGTTCGTTTTATGTGCAGAAATAGAAAAATCCGTGGTTCAGCCCGGATACGGTCACCTCTGTGCAGAGAGAGAAAAACCACCCCCCCACCCATCATAATATAGGATGTGTATTGAGAAAGCTGATAAGGTCACAGGCATGGGATAGAGAACGTTAACACCCCTCAAAAAAAGGAAAAATGTCTTTTTCATTCACTCAAATGGGAGAGGAAGTAAGGCTAAAATGGGAAAGCGAGGGGGGGGGAATAAAATAATCTAAAACAGCAGGAATACAACGATAAATGAGGGAAAACAGCAATAGAAAAAGCACACTAGGGTTAATATAGGAAAACTAGTTCTTTATTGAGAGATTGTATATTAGTATTAGTGGAACTGTGTCGTAACAATGTTGTCATGCACACAATACAAAAGGCAACGGGGCCCCAACCATGCCGTGTGAAGAGGCAACAAAACAGAAGCAGCATAAAAATGAGTAGATGTATAAGGCTACGGCACAAATTACATTTCAGCAAAGTATGTCTCTACAAAAGAGATTTACAATCAGGAAAAAACTAGGTAATGTAAAAAAATACAGACCATGCTTCAAGTTTTAGTACAAGAAAAAAAGGAAGAGATACACAACCAAAGGATATCTGGATACAGAAAAAAATTTACCCACAAAATAAGAACAGGAAGTAAAAAATCCAGCACAGCAGAAAAGAAATGTTATCCCTGTTGAATGGAGAATCATTTTGCTCAAGCGTTATAGCCACTTTCTCTTAGCCTCTTTAGGCCGGGGGGGTGGGGTGGGCTTCCCTGCCCTGCATCACCCTTCCCAACACCCTCAATGCAGCCCCCCGAAGACCCCAATTATCGCCGCTTGGATTAGAGCGCCCAAGTCAAAGAGTTGGTGCTGAATTTTGGGTGGGTGGGCTGGAAAGCAAAGGGACCAAACGGGCAGGAGGTTTCCCCGGGGACCAACTTTCTAAGAAAACAAAATATATATTGCAAGTCCAATTTGTTGGAAAAAAAACATTGGTTTGCCCCCCCCCCCTCAAGAAGGGTGCATGTTTCTGTGTGTCTGTGCGGCATTTGTATGTCACATGCGGTGTGCAAAAGATGTGGCATCCTTTTGTGTGCAACGGGGGGAGCTTGCTTTCCTGTTATCAGCAGGGAAATGAATTTAAATAAAGCTTGGCGTAAGTCACAGGGCATGCTTTCCTCTTAATGGCCAGGTTGTAAATCCAATTCTTTTCTCTTTTTTTTTGGGGGGGGGTGTCTTTTTTCTTTTTTTTTTAAAGAGCCAGGATTTCTTTAAGCGGGAAGCTATTGTCTATCCTCGGAAGAGGAAAACCCAGATGGCAAAAACAAGCACAGGGGAGGATTTGTGGAGTGTTGATCAAGGCAAGCACCACAATGAAAGCAAAATGAATCCACTGAACAGGAATTTACAGTGCAAATGTATTTCTCTAAACAGGATGATGGTACAAAAAATGGCGTTATAAAACTACGGCTATATTGAAAATGGCCTGTTTTTTTTTTTTTTCTTTTCTCCTAATCTACAACAACGACAGCTAAAAAGAGAAACATGATTGAACAATCAGGTCTGTCCGCTTTTTTTTTTTTTTTCCCTTTCTCTTTTCTTTTCACAAGAAGCTTGGTGATTTAAGGCTTCAGTTTTTTAAGTGTCAGTATCCTCTCTCCAAAAGACTTAGCCAATGGCCACATGCCTTGGATGGCTCCTCAGTGGGTGTGTTCTTGTACTTAACAAAACCCAAAGAGCGGAGATCGCTCATTTCTTCCGAAGCAAAATCAATTTTTGTTTTTTTAAAAAAGGAAGAAAGCAGAACACAACAGAATTTTTACCCCCCTCTTTAACAATTACCCATTCTGAAATTACATTTTTTTTTTTTAAGAAAAAAAGAGAAAGTCACATCTTTTACCGATATATCTCACAGAGACCCTCATTTTTATTTTTATTTTTTATTTTGGACCAAACCAATAGTTGGAAGTGGCTTTGGGTTTAATCTTTAGCCTCTGTTCTCCCACATCTAAGCCACACCAGGAAGATCAGGAAACGGGGGAGGCAAAAATTGACTCTCCCGTTTAAAAGCTTTTATCAATTCAAGGTTGCTTTCCTGCCCTTTCCCTTCCTCCCACCCCACCTGCTCATTCCACCCTCTTGCCGGTTAAGGTCTGCGGAAGATAAGAAAGAGGATACTTCGACTTAAAATGCCAGTACGTTCCTCAGATGGGTACAGGAAATGGTTAAAGGAGAGGTGTCAACATTAGAGCTAAAATGCAGAGCCAGAGAACTACAAGGCACATGGCAGAAGGTGGATCATTCACGGATCTACACAATGAAGGGGAAAAAAAAAACTCAATAAATAAACCAAAACAATAAAGGAACCAAAACAAAAAAAAACCAAGTTGGATCAATGCAGAAAATGCCCACAACCGTCCCATCATCACACTAAAAGAAGGCTGCAGGTTCAAGAAAGCTTAAATGCCACGATGTGCAAAATTAAGCGGTTATGTTACACATGTACAGTGGAGGAGAGGGGAGAAGAAGGGGAGGGAAAATTGCAGAGGCTGAGTGACGTTGGGGCAGGGGTCTTTAGTTCCAGCGGACACAGGGGTGTCTTAAAAAGACCCCCTTTTGACCAGATTGGGGGCCTTAAAAAAAGGAAAAGAGGTTTGTCAAAAGGGTGAGTTAAAAACCCAGGTGAGTTAAACCCAGGTGAGGAGCAGGGGCAGGATTCTGCTCCTGGGTTTAAAGCTTTCTCCTTCTAGGGTTGAGCCGTGACACCCGCTACCTCCACCTGGGTGGAAATGAGCCTCCAAGGCTGGGCGCAGTAGAAACAACCTCTACCACGGGCTTCTTAAATTCAAAAGGTTAAAAGGTCTCTTGGGGAGGGAAGAAGTAGATCCACTGGAGAAGGGCCTGATTATCTCAAGGATGGGGAGGAGGGAAAAAGGAAAGGAGGATGAAGAGCCAGATGCATTGTGGATTGGGACGGCAAGGGAGCTCAAAGGAGAGGGAGGGGAGAAATCAATAATAATAATAATAATAATAATAATAATAATAGTAATGAGCAAAAATGGGAGGTGGAATTAAATTCTCCAGTCCTTATGGGAAATGGGTGGAACTGAAAAATATATGCGCGGGGGAAGAGGGTGGGGGCGAAATATGCACAGATACACATCCCATATTAAAAGTCACTTGGAATAATAATAATTAATAATATATTTTTTAAAAAGAAAAAAGAAAAAGAGAGAGAGAAAGAGAGACCCATGTCGGTAGGGTCCCTCTCTAAACCCAGAGGTTTAGGATTTCTCTGAGCCAAACTGTGGTGCATCTCGGATTAAAAAGGCGCAGCAGCGCAAAAGGAGTGTGTGGTTGGCCAGGCGGAAATCCCACAGGGAGGGAGGGAGGGGGGCAGCGATCAGAGGGAGTGGGGGGCAAGGATGGGGAAGTGGTGTGGGGGGAAGAAGAGAAGGCACCTCGGTAGCAAGCTATCACCGGAGCGAAAAGAGGAGGGGCAGAGCCTGGATACCCCCCCACACCTCCCACCTCCCCCCCCCCTACCTTCACACACACACCCCCACCGACCCCAAAAGGAATCCAATTCTCTGGAGAAGCCAATATAAAAATAGATTCCCGGGGAGGGAGGGGAAGTGGGGTGGCGTTAAGCAAGAGTTCACAAGGAGGCAGAGGGGTGGGGGGGAGGAAATTGGGGTGGGGGGGGGAGATAGGTAGGAGAGGCGCTGCAAAGCTTCCGAGGGAGGGAAACGGGGGTGTGGGGGTGTGTGGAGGAAGGAATCCGGATCCAGTGCCGGGACCCCCGCGCACCCACCCACCCACCCCCCTTTATTCCTGGCAAAGAACCACCCCCTCCCACCCAGCCCCCGTTCGAGGGTGCGGGAGGTAGACACGCCCGCTCGACCCTCCCCAAAACAACTTCTTTCTCCCCCACCCCCCCCCAAAAGAAGCTGGTTACGATCTGGGTTCGGAGAGAAAGGATCGAGCCCGTCGTCTTCCCGGCCAAGGCAGGGAGCGATTATTGTTAGGCAGAGGGGTTGAAAGGGGGAGGAGGGGGGCAGAGAGAGAGAGAGAGAGAGAGAGAGAGAGAGAAAGGGGGGAGGGGCTCACCGGGAGAGAGAAAATGGAGCTTAACCCGAGAGGGAGGAGGGAGCGGGGGGGGCTACCCATTCTTCTCGTCCCAGAAGGAGCCCCCATCCCCAAGCATCCTTCCCCCCATACACACACACACACACACCCCAACCCCCCAGGATTGTTTAAGATCCCCCTTCCTCGATCCGCCTTCCTCTGCCCCCCCGCCTCGATCGCCTCCAAAGCCCGGCAGCATTAGGATCCTTTCCTCGGGAATCGCCCTTCTGGTGGGCGATCGCCCTATGTCCTCCTCCTCCCCCCCAACGACCCTCCCCATCCCCATCATCATCGTCCCCTCTTTCCTCCCCCAACCCAACCCAGCCCGTCCCCCCCTTTTCGCACCTTTTGTCCCGTTTTCCAAAGCCGCCTCCTTCCCCTCCCGCTCGCACTGATGGGGAGGTTGGGGTGGGGTGGGGGAGAGAAGAAGAAGAAGGGGGGGGGTGTTCAGGCACCGTGGGGAGGGGGGCGTATTGTTCCTTCCGCGGGACCCTCCCCACGCCTTGCCCGAGAAAGACACGCGTCCGCTGCCTCCCCTCCTTCCCTCTCTCTCTCTCTCTCTCTCTCTCTCTCCCCCCTCTCGACGACTCTCTCTCTCTCTCTCTCTTTCTGTGTCCCCGCGACCCGCAAGGAAGGCGTTCACACGACCCCTGCTGCCCACCGAGCCAGCTTGCCAGGCTCGCCGAGAAAAGACGCGATAAAGCGAGAGAGATACCTCTGTTTCGCACAGAGAACACTGGAAGAACAAGATAGCCGACGTGAACCAAAACCATCCTGCGAAGGCGGCGGTAGCAGCAGCGGCGAGGCGAGGCGAGGCGATGCGGTGCCCGGGGGGCCGATCGCCCCGCTCGGTTCTTCTCCTCCGCGGCGCTGAGCTCTTAGCCCCGGCTGGAGGAGGAGGAGGAGGAGGAGGCGGCGGCGGCGGCGGCGGCCGTCTCCCGCGACGGGGGCTGGGTCGCGCTCGGCTGCTCCTCAGGCGGAGGCGGCTGGGTTGGCGGCGGCGGAGACGGAGGCGGTGGTGGTGGCGGCGATGGAGGCGGCGGTGGCGACGACGGCGGCGGCGGCGGGAGCAGCAGCGGCGGCGGGCTCCGGGAAGACAGCTGGCCCATGGAAATGGTTCCTCGCCGCTCCCCTCGAAACATTCAAATGTGGAGCTGAGCCCGGCAGCTGCTCGCCTCACAAAGGGGACGGCAGCCAATGACAGCCGGGGCTCGGCGTCGGGGCGAGGAGGCTGCCGCGTCGCCGCGCGCCTTCCCCGCCCGCCAGGGTCGCGGGGAGGCGGGGGGAGGGGAACGGAGGGGAGAGACCCAATCAGGGAGGCGCTGGGGGGGGGCGCCGCCCACTCGGGAGGGGAGGGAGGGGGCGCTCCGGCGCTGCTGGTGGAAAAAAAAAAGAGGCCGTCAGTTTGCGGTGGAGGCGGCTGAGGCGAGAGACTCTCACTCAGCTCTCTCCGCCGCACCAGCTGCTCCCCTTCCCGGCGCGCGCCAGGACGCAGCGGCCGCGCGGGAGAAGGGCGAGCCGAGCGCTGGCGCGGACTCCCGCCAACCGGCCCTCCGGGAGAAGCCTGAGGGTTGTGGGCGGAGGAACGGGGAGGGGCGGGAGGGCGGCGGCAGCTCCGTCCGTCCGTCCGTCCGTCCGTCCCCTCGTCCCGGGGCGAGGCGCAAGGTGCGGCTCCGGGGGTGCCCTGGACGTGAGGAGGGGCGAAGCAGCCGCGCCGTGGGGAGAACGAGCGAGCGAGGCGAGGGGAGGCCCGCCGGACGTCGCTTGGGGATGAGGGGAGAGCGCGGTTGGGGGTGAGGGTTGGGGTCTCGCGTGGAGATGGCAAAAAAATCTCCGCGGGATTCTGGAAGAAAAGCGAATTAGACCCCCGAGCGGAGACGAAAAGGCGTGGAAAAAAGGAGTGACTCCCTCAGAGAATGCCAAGCCTGGGAAGGGGCTTAGGCAGAACAATGGGGGTGCAAAAAATGGGGGGGCTAAAGTTACGGGTAGTCCTTGACTTACCACAGGGCGCTTAGGGACCGTTCAAAGTGACAACAGCCCTGAAACGTGTCACTTAGGATGGTGGCTCACACTTAGGACCGTTTTTTTCACACTTAGGACCATTTTCTTCCCGTTTCAGCATCCCCCATGGTCACCTGACTAAAATTCGGACACTCCTCCACCAACTCATCATTTTGCATTTTGCAGAAATTTTACACACACACACATCCCCGGGGTCGCCTGAGCCCCTTTTGCGACCACTTGACAGGCAAAGTCGAGGGGGGGGGCGGATTCCCTTCACGGCTGTGTTACTGAGTTAAGAGCGGCGGCGATTCGCTTAACCCGCCGCAGCAAGAAAGGTCGTAAAACGGGGGCAAAACGTCGCTTGACCGATGTCTCGCTGAACCACAGAAACGGCTGGGCTCAAATGTGGTCGTAAGTCAAGGAGTAGGTGTTTTCCAACCTCTGAGGGCCAGATCTTGGTTGTCTGTATTGGGGTGGGGGACTATTTGTCCCTGTTACTAAAACTTTTGTTCTTTCCACCCCTCCAAAATTATAAAGTTTCAAACTTGGAACAGCTGACAAAGTCCTCGATCCTTGTTTTCACTTGGTTGCACCAAAAGGTGTGAGACCAAGAAAGGAAAGGATGCGCCTAAACTTTCTGAAGTTTTTTGGAGTTTTACAGAGAAGTTCATGGCCTTCAACACAAACTGCCCTCTCGCAACATACCACTTACGTCCTCGACTTACGACCACGACTGTACCCAAAACTTCTGTTGCTAAGTGAGATGCTGTGTTTCCCCCCAAATAAGACCCTGACTTACATTTTCTTTTTGCCACCAAAAAAAGGCACCAGGTCTTATATTTGGGGGATGTCCTCCACTGACTAACCTCACTGGCGTGCGTCGCCCCGGCCTCTTTTTTTGCTGTCAGAGGCCTTCAGGAACTTCTTCTGCAGCCGGCAAGGCTTTCCTGAAGGCCTCTGCAGCCCATAACAGAGCTCTGGATCGATCCAGAGCTTCTTTGTTATCAGCTGCAGAGGCCTTCAGGAAAGCCTTGCCAGCCTTGCCGGCTGCAGAAGAAATGGACCAGCAACGCAGGTGTCGGGGTGTGTGAGGCCTGGCTACAGCTGTCCACAGGTAAGTAGTATGGCAGTTGCACCCCACCATCCCCACCCTAGCTTAATTTTTACCTGTCTACTCTAGAGTGGGTGGGATCTTAATTAAGGCTTATTTTGTGGGGGGGAGGTAGGGCTTATATTGCAAAAATCAAGCTAGGACTGACTTTGGGGATAGTTCGTATTTTCAGGGAAATGGTAGTTGTGAAATGAGTTTTGTTGCATTTTCCAATCTTTCCTATTTTTCCTGCCACCGTTCTGTTAAGTTAGTAACGTGGTCGTTAAGTGAATCTGGCTTCCCCTTTGACTTTGCTTGTCAGAAGGTCACCAGAGGGGATCATGTGACCCCGGGACACTGCAACCGTTGAATAGGAGTCAGCTGAATTTTGATCACGTGACCATGGGGATGTTGCAATAGTTTTAAAGTGTGAAAAAATGGTCCTAAATCACTTTTTTCAGTGCCATGGTAACTTTGGTCACTAAATGAACTGTTGTAAGTGGAGGACTATCTGTGCAGAGAAGTTATGGCCTTATTAAGGGCTCTTCCACACAAACTGCCCTCATACAACACACAGGATCCAACTGTCCCATCACTAGGATGGTATCAGATATGACACAAACAGTTAACTCTCGCCATTCTTATCTGTTGCTGCAAAGAAGGCTGTGAGATTAATAATAATCTGTTTTTTAAAAAAAGTATAATTGGGAATAGAAGTTAGACATACTCTTTTATGCATTTTTAAATCCCACTTGGTGTCTGGGGTTGGTTTAGTATTTATTAAATTTTTATGCTGCCCATCTCCCCTACAAGGAAATGCTGGGCAACCTTTATTAATAAATATGGAAATTATTGCCTTTATTACTAAACTTATTACTAGATTTATATCCTGCATTTCTTTTGTGCAACTCTAAAATAAAATGAAAAGCGTAGCATGTGTACCAAATGCTTCTGCCTTCTATTTTTCTCCTATTTTTCTCCCTTTGAGTTGAGCTGAGTGAGGGTGACCAGCCCAGTCACCCAGTTGGGTTTGCATGCCTAAGGTGGGACTAGAACTCACCATCACCTGGTGATTGGCCCAAAGTCATCCAGCCAGCTTTCATGCCTAAAGTGGGACTAGGACTCACCATCTCCTAGTGATTCACTCAAAGTCACCCAACCAGCTTTCATGCCTAAGGTGGGACTAGAACTCACAGTCTCCTAGTTTATAGTCCATTACCTTTACCACTACACCAAGTTGGGTTTCATCCCTGACTGAAGTAAAACTACCAAGGAGAGAAAGAGTAACCAGAGAGGGCCCATGAAAACGAAACCACTCTAGGCCTTTGCATCAATCTCCTTAGTGAGAAGATTTACTACTGTAAATCCATAGTGTTGAATGGGGTGAAGAGACATTTATTCATAAAGAAAACCAGGTCTATTTGAAGCTAAATGTAACCCACTGTGGGATTGTTAAGTGGGTCTTTGTGTGAGTTCACAAAATACACATTTATGACCTAGTTAAGTATGTTGTGTATATAAAGTCAGAATCGCAGAATTTTGAACAAGGATCCATGGCTGGTTTTTGAAGAAATTATTGTTATTACTATAAATTGTTATTTCTTCATTTGCACTTGTGTTATTTTTGTTTATTTAGCCTTTTCATTATTGACTTTCCTTTCTATACATATACTGCTTTACATGCTTTTATAGATTTACATAATTACAATATCAATATGGGTGTAGAATGTAATAAGATAATGATGGTATATTTCATGTTAACTATTCTTAACTATTTCAATTATTTCACATAATTTCATACATTAATATCCAAATTATATAAATCTATATTGCACTGTGTTCACTCTTGTTTTCATAATTTTACAAATTTAACAATACTGGGATCATGTTTTGAAAATCCGTGCTATTATCTTCAATCTTTAACATTTCTGATAACGGGTGAAAAAAAGGATAGGGAAGGAGACTCCGCAAGTAATATGTTGTGAGATATAAGAATAAGTATTGAAAATAGATAAGAATGTAACAGGGTTTTTTTAGCTCTCTATTAAACGATTATCGCTATATTGGATATGGAATTTAATAAAATAAATACGGAAATTGGAATTTATAATAAGAATATTATATAATAATTGATTTAGCAATGTATAAGAAAAAAATGAATGAACTATTATTGAACGATTAATATCAGTTGCTATAATTAATTGATTAGATTAATATTTTTGTAATATATAGATGATTTATAAGGTGATTGAGAAAATATAATGTGGAATCTGACAAAAATAGGGGTATGTATAATATATAGTAAATAGGAAGATTGTTACTAAGGTAGAATGAAGGTGGCTAGCTCGAATTATTAACCAAAGGGGACAATTTTGAATTAATAGAATAAGGACTGATAAAATTGCAAATGTGACAGAAGAAGGTAATATGGGAAATGAACGCAGAAATGAGACAAGAATTTATCTCAGTATGTAGATTAGAAGATTATTATCAAATCAACCAGCTGTTATTTTATTAATGAATGCTCTTATGTCCTGGAGAGTGAGTAAAATAAAAACGCTACTATTCCAATTAGTAGTTACTTTATTTTATGCAACAAGCATTGTATTTGTGTAAATGGCTTTCTTCTTACCCTGAATGTTTTGGCTGCTCTCAAAGTTCAGTTGTCTTTACTGAATCAGTGGCAAGTTGCAATAAATAGGGTAGGGCAAGTATTATTACTTTTTAACTCCATATATACAACACTTAAGCTGCTTCGTGAATTAACCCATGTTCTGGGTTCACACAATGCACTGAACAATAAACAAATCAAACAGCCTCAGTCCATACAATACAGGAAACGAATCAAGGTTAATTCTAACCAAGTATGCAAGTGTAGCTTGAAAACAAACCTTTTTATCATAAAGGAAATAAAGATATTCATTTAGTGACTGTTTGAAGCTACAATGGCACCAGAAATTACTTACGACCTTTCTTCACATTTATGACCGTTGCACCTTCCCCAATAATCATGTGATTTGCATCCGAATGTAAATTGACAACTTACTCAGATAAATGACAATTGTGGTGCCCCGGGATCACATGGTTCCCTTTTGCGACCTTCTAACAAGCAAAGTCAATGGGGAAGCCAGATTCACTTAACAACCATGTCACTAACTTAGCAACTGCAGTGATTCACTTAACAAATGCAGTAGGAAAAGTCGTAAAATGGAGCAAAACTCACTTAAGAAATTTCTCACTTAGCAACTTGAATGAGGGTCTTAATGTTGGTTGTAACTCGAGGACCACCTCTACCCAGAATGGCTCTGAAACTTACGTTGTCCAATCTTGTGTTTGCATCACCATAATTAACTCAGTCAATTATGAGTGCAGCAACACCCTTATCCTGCCCACCCAGGTAATTAATTAATAACTCAGACGGTTTGGGTTGAAATGATTTCCTATGGTATCTTCCCATCATAGCAATAGCACTTAGACTTATATACTGCTTCACGGTGCTTTACATCCCTCTATAAGTGGTTTACAGTCTCTTGCCCCCAACAATCTGGGTCCTCATTTTATCCACCTCGGAAGGACAGAAGGCTGAGTCAACCTTGAGCCGGTCAGAATCAAACTCCTGGTAGTGAGCAGCGAGCTAGCTTGCAGTACTGCATCCTGACCACTATGCCACTCCGGCTCCTTTCCTTTCCTTCCTTCCTTCCTTCTTTCCTTCCATCCTTTGCAATAGCACTTAGACTTATATACCGCTTCACGGTGCTTTACATCCCTCTATAAGCGGTTTACAGAGTCAGCCTCTTGCCCCCAACAATCTGGGTCCTCATTTTACCCACCTCGGAAGGATGGAAGGCTGAGTCAACCTTGGTGGAACCTGGTGGGATTCGAACTGCCAAATTGCAGGCAGCCGGCAGTCAGCAGAGGCAGCCTGCAGTATTGCACTCTGACCACTGCACCACTGAGGCTCTCTATATAAAACTCTATATATCATGGAGTTTTCTTCCTTTTTACAGATGGTCCTCGCCTTACAATAGTTTACTGACCGTTCAAAATTACAACGGCACTGAAGAAAATGACTTATGACCATTTTTCACACTTAAAACCTTTGCGGCATTCCATTGGTCACATGATCAACATCCGGACATTTGGCAACTGGTTCATTTTTATGACGCAGTGTCCTGGGGTCATAGGATCCCATTTTACCATCTTTCCAGCCAGCTTCCTATGTGTAAAGTCAATGTGGGAAGCCAGATTCGCCTAACAACTTCAGTGATTCGCTTAACAACTAACAGATTAACAGATAATCAGAGCTGGAAGGGACCTTGTAGGTCATCTAGTCCAACCCCCCACCCACCCACCTAAGCAGACTCTACACCATTTCTGACAGGTGGCAGTCCAGTCTCTTCTTGAAAACTTCTAGTGATGAAGCTCCCAAAACGTCTGAAGGCAACTTCTGTTCCATTGGTTGGTTGTTCTCACTGTCAGAAGATTTCTCCTTATTTCCAGGTTGAATCTCTCCCTGTTCAGTTTCCATCCATTATTCCTTGTTTGGCCTTCGGGTGCTTTGGAAAATAGCTTGACCCCTTTCCTCCTCTCTGTGGCAGCCCCTCAAATATTGGAAGACTGCTCTCCTGTCTCCCCTGGTCCTTCTCTTCCCTAGACTAGCCAGGCCCAGTTCCTGTATCCGTTCTTCATATGTTTTAGTCTCCAGTCCCCTAATCCTCCTGGTTGCTCTTCTCTGTACTTTTTCTAGAGTCTCAACATCTTTTTTATAGTGTGGTGACCAAAACTGGATGCAGGACTCTAGATGTGGTCTTACTAAGGCTTTGTAGAGGGATATGAGTACCTCCTTTGGTCTTGATTGTATCCCTGTGTTAACTATGACAAAAAATGTTGTGAAACAGGGCAAAATGCACTTACAATTGCCTTGTTTAGAAATAGACTAGAAATTTGAGGCTCAATTGTGGTTGTAAGTCGGGGACTACTTATATTTCATTTTTGAACAGTTCCTACAGTGGATTCTTTTAAAATTATTTTAATGCCTGTTAGCATATAGATGCTTTAAAAAACAACAACAAGATTTTGATGCCCCAAAGCCAAAGCAAATGAATCAGGGGAATTTTTATTTTGTTACTTGACCTCCCGTGCTTTGTGATCACTTCCCATCATATAATTTCAGTAAAATACTCCAAATGCTTCACCCCACACCACCACTCTCTCTCTCTCTCTCTGTGTCCACTAAGGCTGCCCAGCAGGTTCAATAATTGGGAAGGTAAATCCATGAAAAGGATTTAAATTCCTTCTCATTTACAAGCTGGCCATTGTGGATTCTTTGCCCAGAAAGTTCTCAAAAGTCTTTTAGCCTTCGCCCTTCTCCTTCCTCGGCGTGACTTATTGACCTCCTAGAAATGCCCTGTCCTCAAAAGTCTCGTTTTATTGCCTGCAAAAGCAGGTGGCTCTTTGTGAAGTTGCCAAGCGGATCGCCTGTACCGTCTTCCGTATGGCTATTGTTATTCCAAGGGAAAGGGGAGGTCACCTCAAACTTTCCTTGTGCCTACTTCTGTCTGTGTTTTTGGGTGGTGGGGGTGGTGGAGAGGGATCTGGTGGCTGGAAAGAGGAATGAAACTTGATGTCTGATTTGCAAATTCTTAAGAAAGTTGGAAGGAACAACGACAACAACAACAACAAAAAGGACAATGCAAAAACTCAGCCGGTCTGGGAGGAGAGATAGTTTACCAGCCACCAAGAAAAGTAACATCCGTATCAGGCCCAATAATATTCAACTTCAGTCGTATTGATTTTTTTCCCCTGCTCTAAACTAAAAACAAAAAAATTAAACCTGTGCTGGATCATTTGTTTCACTATACACCGTGATTGCACAAAGACCAGTGTGTTTGTGAGTGCGAATAATTCATACTAGAGGTAGTACACTTCATGGCGTTTTTAAAGTGTGGAATGTGAAATGTTTACAGGCTGTGCAGCTGAGCGTTTTCTCCTCTACCTGCAACCACGCGTCCACACGGGAAACACAACCCTGGGTGTTCAGTCAGAAGGACACAGCATGCTTGCCATCCTTGCCTATAGCATCTCTGCATAAGGCCCATGCTTTTGTTAGATAGTGGGTGGGTAGGAGAGTGGATGGAAGGACAGAAGGAGGGAAGGAAGGAAGGAAGGAAGGAAGGAAGGAAGGAAGGAAGGAAGGAAGGAAGGAGAAAGTGAGGGAGGAAGGAGAAATAAAGCAGGCAGACAGGAAGGAAGGAAGGAAGGAAGGAAGGAAGGAAGGAAGGAAGGAAGGAAGGAAGGGGGAAGGAGAAGAAAGGAAAAATGGGGAAGAGGGATAGGAAGAGGAAAAATAGGGAGGGAGGAAAGGAAGGAAGGAGGGAAGTAGGAAAGGGGAGAGGAAGAAAGAGGAAATATGGCAGGCAGATAGGAAGGAAAGGGGAAGGAGAAGGAAAGAGAAATAGGGAAGGAGGGAGGAAGGAAGGGAAATAAGGAAGGAAGGGGAAGGAGAAGGAAGGAGAAATAGAGAAGGAGGGAGGAAGGGGAAAGGAGGGGAAGGGGGAAGGAGAAGGAGAGGAAGGAAGGGGGAAGAAGGAGAAGGAAGGAAGGGGGAAGGAGAAAAGCGGAGGGAGGGAGGGAGGGAGGAAGGAAGGAAGGAAGGAAGGAAGGAAGGAAGGAAGGAGAAAGAGGGAAGGAGGGACGGAGGGAGGAAGAAGGTTTCCCGTTGACAGTAGAGGCCATGGGTGTTGGTTCAATGAATGGGGCCCCATTCAACACCATGCGGTCCTTTGGGGATACACCTACTTTTCAAAGTCGGCTTTCCGAGTTTTTCTTGGGCTTCCCTCCTGTTCTCTTGCCCAGTTTCAATGGCGCTTATGCAAAGGTCTCCATTGTCTCCCTTGCTCACATCTTCCCTCTGACACGGGCGAAGCGGAAGAGCAGCCATCCTGTTTTCCCTGAAGAGCTGAGGGTATCCATGAAACCAACTGACTCAAGGTTGACTTGAAGGAGACTCTGCTTTTTTAAACACAAGGTGGAAACAAGTACACCTACTCTCCACTAAGCAAACACCTGGGCGACGGTGCCAAAGTTCTCCCCATCTTCTCCGCAGATCGTTCAGCAGTTAGTTCTCTTTCACAGCAAACCAATGGCGGCCTAGTCGGCCTTCTTGAAGAGAAGTGTCTCTAACATTCCCTCCAGCAACGACTGAACTCTGGCCACCGTTAAGACTGCTGTGCTTTGGGCCAGAGCAGAACAGAACAGAACAGAACAACACACTGGGAAGGGACCTTGGAGGTCTTCTAGTCCAGCCCCTTGCTCAAGAAGGAAACCCTCTACGATTTCAGACAAATGACTCCCCAGTCTCTTCTTAAAGACCTCCAGTGATGGAGCATTCACCACCTCTGGAGCCAAGCCATTCCACGGATTAATTGTTGTCACCGTTAGGCTGTTTCTCCTTCATTCCAAGTTGCTTCTCTCATCGGTGAATTTCCATCCATTGCTTCTTGTCCTGCCTTGAGGTGCTCTTTGTGGTGTGTTAGGGATACACCCTAGCAGAATCTGCACGGCAGGCAGGCAGGCAGGCAAAATATGTGAGATAAATGTTTTTGTAGCTTACACTCAGTAAAACAGATACATTGTGCTAGTTAAATAGTTTATTCCAGTAAGAGTTATAGCATAGTAAAAACAGTCCATATATCATTCACTAATCCAGTCCGTCCGGGAATTATTCAGTTGCAAAGTCCAGTGTCGAAAAAGAGGTCAGTAAACTTACAAATATCAGTCCAGTAATATATCTCCTCGCCGTAGAGATATGAAGAAGTCAAACCTCCTTTCTTCCTTCAACGTTCAGCAACTCAGCAGTAGGGAACACACAGTTAGCAAACCATCAATCCAGTATAGTCAGCAATCCAGCAGGTTCTCTTGCTCCCTCTTATGGCGGTTTCACACCGCACCCAAAATTACATGCTTTGCAATTTAAAGTGACACACACTTAAACTTACTATCATAGTTTATATATATTATTTTACCCAAACTACATTAGGTAACCTTGTTATTCCTAACATGGTGGCCACTCAAGTATTGGAAGCCTGCTATCATGTCAACCCCTAGTCCTACTTCTTACTAGACTAAACTTACCCAATTCCAGCAACCGTTCTTCATATGTTTTAGCCTCCAGTCCCCCTAATCATCTTTGTTGCTCTTCTCTGCACTCTTTCTAGAGTCTCAACATCTTTCTCGATATATCATGGCGACCCAAACAGGATGCAGTATTCCAAGTGTGGTCTAACCCAAAAGCAATAAAAGTTTGGAATAAGGTAAAGATCTGGTTACAGGAAATAACAGGCTTAAAGATAGTATCCAAACCTGAAACATTCTTACTAGAGATTTGCAAAAGATATCGAATGCTGAATAATACATATATTAACAGCGGCCAGGATATTATATGCTCAAAATTGGAAACTAGATAATAGCCCCACAGAGGATATGATTATAAAGAAAGTAATGGATTGAGCTGAAATGAATAAGCTCACAATGAAATTGCAGGAGAGGGAAGAAAAAGAATTTGGGAAAAATTGTATGTCTGGTTAGACAATAGAAAGAAAAAATAAAAGTAAAAGGGTAAAAGTATAATTGTAAATAACATATGTGTGTGTGTGTGTGTGTGTGTGTATGTATGTATGTATGTATGTATGTATGTATGTATCAGAGGTGGTATTCAGCAGGTTCTGACCAGTTCTGGAGAACCAATAGCAGAAATTTTGAGTAGTTCAGAGAACTGGCAAATCCCACCTCTGACTGGCTCTGCCCCCATCTAATCTCCTCCTCCTGAGTCCCAGCTGATTGGCTGGGTCTTCTTTGGTTGCCCTGCACAGGAGAACGGAGCTGGAAAGCAGGTTAGTGGGGTGGGGAGGGAAGTGGATTTTGCAGTAACCTTCCCCCAGGAGGGTGGAAGGAATGGGGATTTTTCAGTATCCTTCCCCTGCCACGCCCAACAAGCCATGCCCACAGAACCGGTAGTAAAAAAGTTTGAATCCCACCACTGATATGTATGCACAGGAAAATGGAATAACTGATGCTACAAACGACTACAAAAATGTATATATATATTTTTAAGGTGAAAATTCAATTTAAAAAAATATTTTTTTAAAAAAAGTTGTATTAACCGCTTAGAGAGGGCTGTAAAGCACTGTAAAGCGGTATATAAATCTAAATGCAATTGCTAATAGTAACACTTCACACGAACTTCCTTCCCTCTACTAACTTCTCTGCCTTCTTCGCAGCTGCTTCCTAAGGCAGTTAGACGTGTGCTTCTCTGATGCTTCGTGACACATGCTGGTTTGACCGGAGCAATTGCCAAAACCGAAGCCTCTTGGCAAGTCCGATGCCCACTTGTGACAGCGTCAGTTGTCTTGGATTTGTCTCTCAAGACACGCGTCCGCCTGTGTCTTCCTCCCTTCCTTCCCAGCTGTGCTTCATTCTTCCTGTGCAATAAGATCACTTGACGTTGCTTGCAGCTGCAGTTAGATGCCAAAGGAACAAAGATGGGTTAAAATTAGACCCCGTCCCACCCATCTTGTCTTCTGTAGCCCTTGCATACTCACGGATTAAATTGCTGTATTGCAACAATAATTTGTTAAGTAGGATTTGGCCCGGACATGGCAATGACTTCCCCTTACTTGTGGTGTTCAACGCTGCCTGTACAATTTGGGAGAAGTCACTGTTACGCACTGCTTGTGATGCTGTCTTTATCTCATCCTCAACCATGATTTAAGTGGCCTTATCCCACTGTTTTGTCTTCCACAAATCAATTTTATTTAATCACATTTCCTCCTTAAACCATGCTAAGCTAATTTTACAAGGAACATTATAGCTTTCTTGTCTGGTTTTAAGCATGCGCAGGCAGAGAAGCTGAGTTGAAATGCGTTGAATTGAGCTGAATTAGCTGACCTGACCTGCCTTAAGTTGAGTTGAGTTGAATTGAATTGAATTGAATTGAGCTGAACTGAGCTGAGTTGAGTTGAGCTGTCTTGTGTTGAGTTGAGCTGAGCTGAGCTGACTTGGCTTGAACTAAAGATAGATAGAAATTTTTATTGGCCAAGTGTGACTGGACACACAAGGAATTTGTCTTGGTGCAAATGCTCTCAGTGTACATAAAAGAAAAGATACATTCATCAAGAGTCAAGAATCATCAGGTACCACACTTACTAATAGTCATAGGGTACAATAAGCAATCAAATCATACTAGGAAACAGTCAATATAAATTGTAAGACTACAAGTGACAAACTGTCTCTAATTGAGCTGATCTGAGCTAAGTTGGCTTGAGATAAGTTGTCTTGAGCTGAGTTGAGCTACTGTAAGCTGACTTGATTTGATCTCCTTGAATTGAGTTCAGTTGAGTTGAATTGAATTGAGTTGAACTGAGTTGACTTGGCTTCAACAGAGCTCTCTTGAGTTGAGTTGAGTTGAGCTGAGTTGATCTGACTGTTGAGCTGAGAATTATCCTGAGTTGAGGTGAGGTGAGTTGAATTGAATTGAATTGACTTAAGCTGAGCTGAGTTGAGCTGAGTTGACTTGACTTGACTTGACTTGACGAGCTGAGCTGAGTTGAGTTGAGTTGAGTTGAGTTGAGTTGAGTTGAGCTGAACTGAGTTGACCTGGCTTGAGCTGAGCTCTTGAGTTGAGTTGAGCTGAGCTGAGCTTAGCTGATTTGGCTTGAGGTGAGCTGAGTTGAGCTGAACTTTTTTTTTTTTAATTTTGTCAAGCAATTATAAGATAACAGGTATAAGTATAAACATAGTTATGGATACATGAAATGGATACATATAAGAAAAATAAAAAGAGACAATATGACAGGGATGGTAGGCATGTTGGTGCACTTATGCATGCCCCCTACAGACCTCTTAGGAAAGGGGTGAGATCAATAGTAGACAGTCTAAAGTTAAAGTTTTTTGGGGTTTGGGGAAGAAACCACAGAGTTGGGTAGAGTATTCCAGACATTGACCACTCTGTTGCTGAAGTCATATTTCCTGCAATCAAGTTTGGTGCGTTTAACCTTGAGTTTGTATCTATTGTGTGCTCTTGTATTGTTATGGTTGAAGCTGAAGTATTCATTGACAGGTAGGACATTGCAATGTATGATTTTATATACTATACTTAGATCATACCGAAGGTGGCGTAGTTCTAGGTTTTCTAGGTCTAGAATTTCAAGTCTGGTGGCATAAGGTATTCTGCATTGAGTAGAGGAGTGGAGAACTCTTCTTGTGAAATATTTCTGGACTTTCTCAACTATGTGAATATCAGATACGTAATGCGGGTTCCAGACTGATGATTTGATGATGATGAATTGAGCTGACTTGGTTTGAGTGGAACTTGTCTTCAGATTACCTGAACTGAGGTAAACTGACTTGACTTGACTTGAGTTAAGCTGAGCTGAGTGACTCTAGATTTACGATTGCCTATTTCTGTTTCAAACTATGGTTGGGAATATCCCTATCGTATACCCATGTTCCCCTTGCATCCTTGCTGTTTCAAAATACTCTCCTTTTATCCTTCCCATAGTTCTCTTAAGTCCACTCTTTACAATACAATAATTGAACAGGCCTTCCTATCCAAAGCATTTTATAAAATAAAGCCATGTTGGTATCCTACGTTTTGCCCAAAGGTTATGATGAAAAGCTACCATCAACGTGAATCCCAAAAGGTCTCTTCTTTTTCCAGAGCAATAGTTTGCGAGAAAAACAGAACTGAGAGCCAATGGGAATCAGGTAAAGACTGAATAACTTTTGGATTGCCTAAGAAGCAGAAAGGCGGGGTGAGGGGAACCACAGATAACATGGCCTAGGTAAGTCTTTGACTTACAACCTTTTGTTTAATGGCCATTCCAAGTTATAACAGCACTGAAAAAAGTGATTTATGATCACTTTTCACACTTCCAATCTTTGCAGCATCCCATGGTTGTTGTTTTTGTTCTTCTTCTTCTTGCCCCACATATCCTTGCTGGGTGGAATCTGGGCAACTGAATGGAGCTAGCAGAGTGTTTACTGGCCGGATGCCTTTCCTGTCACCAATGCGGAGTTTTTTTCAGCGGATATATTACCATTGTGCCCAGAGAGAGAAATGTTTGCCTCTACCTAGGATCGAACTCATAGCCTACTGATTGTGAGGCAAGGGCTCCTCCTCTGGGCCACGGCACCACTCCAGCATCCCCATGGTTACGTGATCAAAATTCAGAGGCTTGGCAACTGACTCATATTTATGACGGTTGCAGTGTCCCAGGATCACATGATCCCCTTTGGCAACCTTCTTCTTTTTTAAAAAATAAATTTTATTCAGAGTTTCCAAAAACATTTTTTGAAAAAGGAGAAACATGTTCTCATATTTTGCATCGTTGTCGTAACAGCGTACATATCTATTAGTGTCCATTAAATTCATTTACTCCAAATATATCTATAACTTGTTTGCTAAGTCCTTACTTATTTGTATTGTTGTTAAGTTACAATAATTATTTATTTACATTACTTTACATATATACATATCTATATCCGTATTCATCCTTTTTCCTATTTCTTTAATCATTTTTGCTAAACATCTTTACTTCCGTTTTACTCAGCCATTTGCACCATATATTCCGTATTATAAAGCAATCTCCTTCTTCCTTGTTTTTTAATGTCATGGTTAATCTACTAATTTCTCCGCATTGGTGGGTTTTATTGATTGCTGCCAAGTCTGTGGGTACCGTTGTCGATTTCCAGTTTTGAGCAAAAGTTATCCTTGCTGCTATAATAATGTGCAGTATTAAGTGCTGATGCTTCTTGTCCCATGTCGGGTCTGAGATTCCCAATAAAAGGTCTCTGGGTTAAACTTAATCTTCCGTTTTGTCAATTCTCCTAACCATGCCTGAATCTTAAGCCAAAACTTTTGCGCTTGGGGACACCTCCACCACATGTGAAAATTCGTTCCCTGGCTGTGGTGATTGCATTTCCAACATTTGGGTGATAGGTTGGGGAACATTTTAGTTCATCTTGCTGGTGGCAAGTGCCCTTTGGCAGCCTTCTGATGACTCAAGTTCAGTGGAGAAACCAGATTCACTTCACAAACTGTGTTACCAACAACTGAAGCGATTCAGTTAACAACTGTGCCAAAAAAAGGTCATTCAATGGGGCAAAATTCACTTAACGGTCGTCTCGCTCAGCAACAGAAATGTTGGGGTCCATTGTGGTCATAAGCTGAGGTGGTGTGGTGGCCTAGAGGTGGAGCTCTCACCTTACAATCAGGAGGCTGTGAGTTCGATCCTAGGTAAAGGCAGATATTTCTCTCTCTGGGTACAATGAGAATTTATCTGCTGAATAAAATTCTGCACTGGTGACAGGAAGGGCATCTAGCCAGTAAAAACTCTCTGGTCCATTCAGTTGCCCCGACTCCACCCCACTAAGGATTATGGGGTCATTAAAAGGAGATGATGATTGCAGTCATAAGCTGAAGTCTACCTGTACGTCCATGAAAAGTTTTGCAGTTGTATTTTCACCTCGTGCTAAAAATTGGTATTAACTTTGATTAACTTTTGAATTCAACCTAGTTAGTTCAAGATTCAGGGGAAAGTATTGTGCGGACTCAGAAAATGAATTAATTCAGTAACCACGTAGACTGTTTCTATGCTGATGAAGCCAGAGGCAACATTTTAGGGCAGCTTTTCCCCACAAGATGAAATTGATCCTCCTCAAAGTTGTCAAAGCTTAGAAAAAGCAGCAATTATTTAACCTTGCTCCAAATTACATTTATCTAATTACCGTTTATATGTACGGAAGATCTGATTAACACCTACATATTTACTCACATTTCCTCACTTCTAAAAAAATACAACACAGTGTGAGCTAAAGGCCTGCATAAGTGCCATACAGATAGTCCTTGATTTACAACACTTCGTTTAGTGCCCATTCAAAGTTACAGCGACCATGAAAAAAAAGTAACGTGTGGCCATTTTTCAGAGCTCACAACTATTCACTTAACAACTGGGGCAAGAAAGGGCATAAAATGGCTCAAAACTCATTTAACGAATAGCTCACTTAGTGTTGTGGTTCACCGGCAGCCGGGACAGATGGCAACAGAGTCAGACATTGAGGAAGAACAGGGACCAGTCGGGGAATCTGGAGATGACTCAGATGAGGGTCCTACATCCGATGCAGATATGGGGCCAGGACCATCTGTGAGTGGGGTGCTTGTTAGGAATATAAGTCACCTAACAGGTATTTGGGTTAGAAATATATAAACCAGGATAGACATTTTAAAACTGTAACTTTCAGAAAATGCAAAACTGTAATTAGGTGTAGTTTCTCAAACGGCCATAAGATGGAACCAGAAACCTGGTTTGTTTAGTCTGGGTCTCAGAAGAGAGTGTGAGTAAGTCTCTGTTTCCTTCTGTTGGAAAGTATTGCCGTTCCTCCATTTCTTCTAATTGACTGATATTACTGGATTTAATGTAAGTCTGTTACTGAATTGTTTTTTGACACTGGACTTTGATATTTGGATTATCCCTGGATTGAAAAACTGACTGATTTACTTGTGAATGACTTTGGATTGCTTATTTTGGACTTTGCTTAAACCTTTCTGGAAGTAAAAACCTACATTTACTGTACAGTGTATCTGTGTGCTCTTGTGTGTATTATTCCAACACTACTCTCTATACGTCTCCCTGTATGCGCTCATTCTCCTAACGGGGAATTACCTCAACAGTGCTGACTCTGGCGCCTTTGGAGTCTGGCAGCAGCGAGGCTGAGGATCCAGGGGAGCCTGTTCCCAGTGCGTGTGTGCACAGAGCTGCTAGAAGGCGGGAGCATTTGAAGCAGAAGGGGTGACTTGGGAGTAAGGCTGGGAGGTGATTGCCCCTCCCATAAGGGATAAAAGTCAGACCTCAGTGACAAACTCTTTGCAGGAAGCAAAGTAGTTAGATAGATTCCAAGTCCTCCTTGAAGCTCTGTGTCCTCTGGTTGATTTTTTTTTCTGGTACTTTGGTTGGTTTCTGTTTTAATTAAATGGGATACTTCTGTTTTTGGCAGCATTCCACAGTACTGAAAGGCGTGTGGTTATCTTGGGGAACTGTTTTAAGATTAGTTCTGGCTGGGAATGAAAGTAATTCCCAGGGTTACATTAAAATAGTTTTTTGCTTTTAAAACAAGCTTGTGTTTCATTAAGTTTGACGAAGCCTGGGTCAGAACACTTAGCAACATAAAAGTTGGGCTCACTTGTGGTCGTAACTTCGAGAGCCACCTGGACTTCGGTCATTAGAATTGGCACAATTATCAACCCGAAAGGGGTTCATTTAGCACCAAAGTCAAAGGCAAAGCCAACGTGGTTGGGACTTGTCAAAAATGTATTAGAGGTAGTCCTTGAGTTACGACCGTCCGGGAGCTTCTCTATTGTGGTCGTAACTCATGTCAATCGTACGTCAGGTCGGCCACACGACCGACCCGATTTTACAACGTTTTTGGCAAGTGGTTCTTAAGCGAACACTGCGGTGTTGATAAAGTGATCCCAACAGTCATTAAGCAAATACCGGGGTCATTAAGAGAACCAATGGCTTGCTTGTGGGACTAGTTTTGCTGAAAACCGATAGCTGGATTAGAAGACCACGTTCCCTCCCAGCTGTATTCTGTATTCTAGATGTTAGTTCTTGACAAATCTGTGATAAAACACGGTCATGTGCTACAAATGGATATAGATCAATCGATCAATCAGAATAGAGCTGGAAGGGACTTTTGAGGTCTTCTAGTCCAACCCCCTGCTCAAGCAGACGGCCCTATTACCATTCTAGATAAAGGGTTGTCCAATCTCTTCTTAAAAACCTCCCGTGATGGAGCACCCAGAACTTCTGGAAGCAAGCTGTTCCACTGGTTAATTGTTCTCAATGTGAGAAGATTCCTCCTCAATTCCAGGTTGCTTCTCTCCTTGATTCGTTTCCACCCGTTGTTTCTTGTCCTGCCCTCAGGTGCTTTGGAGAATAGCTTGACTCCCTCTTCTTTGTGGCAGCCCCTGAGATACTGGAACACTGCTGTCATGTCACCTCTAGTCCTTCTTTTCATTAAACTAAGACATACTCAACTCCTGAAAGCGTTTCTTTTGTATGTTTTAGCCTCCGGTCCCCTAATCATCTTAGTTGCTCTCTCCTTGATGAGTTTCCATCCAATGTTTCTTCTCCTGCCTTGAGATGCTTTGGAAAATAGACCCACCCCCTCTTCTTTGTGGCAGTCCCACAAATAGTGGAATATTTCTATCAGGTCCCCCCCACAAGTCCTTCTTTTTTCTAGACTGGCCAAACCCAAATCCTGCGACTGTTAACAGATAACAGATAATCAGAGTTGGAAGGGACCTTGTAGGTCATCTAGTCCAACCCCTCGCCCAAGTGGGAGACCCTACACCATTTCTGACAAATGGCAGTCCAACCTCTTCTTGAAAGTCTCAAGTGATGGCCTCCCACAACTTCTGAGGGCAACTTCTGTTCCATGGGTTGTTCTCACTGTCAGAAAGTTTCTCCTTATTTCCAAACTAAATCTCTCCTTGTTCAGTTTCCATCCATTATTTCTTGTCTGGCCTACAGGTGCCTTAGAAAATAGCTCGACCCCTTTCTCCTCTCTGTGGCAGCCCCTCAAATATTGGAGCACTTCTATTATGTCTCCCCTGGTCCTTCTCTTCCCTAGACTAGCCAGGCCCAGTTCCTGCAACCGTTCATTGTATCTTTTAGCCTCCAGTCCCTTCATCATCCTGGTTGCTCTTCTCTGGACCTTTTCTAGAGTCTCAACATATTTTTTGTAGTGTGGTGACCAAAACTGGATGCAGTACTCTAGGTGTGGTCTTACTATGGCTTTATAGAGGGGTATTAAGTACCTCACTCGATCTTGGTTGTATGCCTCTGTTATAATGGAATTTAGGATTGCACTGGCTTTTTTGGCTGCTGCTGCACACTGCTGGCTCATATTTACTGGTTTTCCACTAAGACTCCAAGACGCTCACAGTTACTGCTGTTGAGCCTGGTTTCACCAGCTCTTTATGTGTCCTTTTGGTTTTTCTTGCCTAAGCGTAGGACTTGACTTTTCTCTACATTGAATTTCATTTTGTTAGAAATTGTTATTCTTCATGTTTTTGTCTTCAGGCCTTTAATCATCGTAGTTTCCTTTGCACTTTTTCCAAAGTCTGATTGGCCCGCTCCCAAAAATGCCATGGAGAACCATCCAAACTTCAAATCTAACTGCAAAATAGCTTCAGGGAGGCCTGTCATAATTTCAAACAGTTGTTAAGTGACCAGACATAAGTTGAGAACTACTGGTAATATTGTCCTCTGGCTCTAACTCTAGGCCTTGCACTGAGATTCGTTCAGAATTTCTTCCCTTCCTCATTCTCCCCCTCTTCAAACCCAAAGAGTAGCTTTGCTTTCTGCAGTGCATCTAAATTCTCAATGTCTAAACTGCACATAATTAAAAAATCTCCCATAACATTTCTCCAAGGTTAAAAGGGACTCTATTAATGTCTGGACAGCTTCCAGGACCAGTAATTATAATTTTGACTCCTTGGAATTCCAAAAAGAGTTTTAATTAGAAATGGATTTTCCCCGCCTTCCTTCTCTGCTTTTTCTCTGGTTCTTCGTACCATTTCAATTATTTTTTTTTTCCATCTCCAAATTTGTCAGTTATTAATAACAGGTGAAAAATTCCTCCTGTAGCTGCAGAAATAAAAAATAATCTGCTTGGCTTTTTTGAGAATCATCTTTATAAAAGAAAAGAAAAAAAGAAAGAAAAGCATTGCGACAGGTTTTTTTTCCATGCTTTGTGTGATGTGGCACGGGGTGTGGCACAAAGGCAACACAGTCAGACAATCAATAAGAGTCTCTTTATTAGCTCCAACTTTGCCCCCAATATCCTGGTTATCTTCTGGCTGGAGGAAAACTCTACCAGGAACAGCCCTGGGCTGCAGAGAATCAAGTCCAAAACGTGGTCAACAAAAACTGTAACTATAAGTCCAATCAAGGCAAAATGAGATAATTAGTCCAGCAGGGCAAGAGAAGGAATTCCGGACGTGAAGGAATGGCTGTAATTCAACCCAGTTGGGAGGATGCCAGGAACACAGATAACCAAAGTCAACACAAGATAAACTCACGTTTGTTCCCAGCAGATGCCACTCTCTTCCCAGCTGTGGCTAATGAAGGGAATCAGGACCCTTTCCTCCCCTGTAAGCCATGCAATCCGCATTGCTCCCAACTCTGTTCCTCCCTGCATGCCCTAGGATGAAGAGGGGGTGGGACTGGGTCTTCCTCTGAACTCCCTCTCCCTTGTTCTACCCCCTCTTCTGCTCTCCCCCAGTTGGATTTTGCCCTTCCCCAGTTTCCTCCACAGCCAACGGAGACACACTCCCGCTCCCTGTCAGCGGTTCGCTTTCCTCCTCGGATTCAGACTCCGACTCTGGTTGCTGTTAATACATGTATAATTAAATATGTTTTTTCTTTGCTGTAACCTTCAGGAACCATTCCTAATAAAAATATTTCAGGTTTCAAATCTATGTGTTGTTTTATCATTTTTTTCCAACCTTGTGTGTATTTTTGTCCAATATCTCTTAGCTTCTATACAAGACCACCACATATAGTAATATGTTCCCAGTGTCTGGTGGCACTTCCAGCATTTAGCGGATTAATCTTTGAACTTCTTAGCTAATTTTGCTGGTGCCAAGTGCAATCTATAAAACACCTTATACAAGTTTTCTTTGTATGCTGGGCACCTGACCACGTTTGACCGTGGTTTTTCTGAAAACCAGCTGTCACTTCTGGGTTTTGACAAAACCGCACCCTTAGCGAATCCATTGGTTCGCTTAACGACCATGGCATTTGCTTAAGAGTCACTGCAAAAGAGATCATAGCATCGGGTGGGTGGAAATAGCTTTAGAAAGCTTATAGCGCTATTTACATTTAAGTTTGACTGATCCTTGGCATGTCTCGTGTGTGTGTGTGAGAGAGAGAGAGACAGAGAAAGAAAGAGAGAGAGAGAAGGCAGAGAATGAGAGAGGATGAGACGGAGAGAACAAGACAGAGAAAAAGAGAATGAGAAAGGAAGGAAGAGGACAAAGGAGGAGAGGAAGGAGGAGGAGGAGGAGGAAAAGAATTGATGAAGAGGAGGGGGAGAAGAGGGAGGGAGGGACAGAGAGAGAGAGAGAGAGAGAGAGAGAGAGTCAAAAGCTTCCCATATATCAAAAGGAGCAGCCTCTGTAGACGTAACACAAAGAGCAAATAGAAAGTTTCCACAGAGCGGCCTTTCTGCCGCTGAAAGTGGATCTCTGGCTGGAACAGATTTCCAAGAGACTCCTTGCAATTCGGAATCAAATTTCTCTCTGGGGCTGCTGAGACCTTGGAATAGACGCTCCTAAAGCTGCAGCTGTTGCGAAAGGAGAATTATTCAGCCCTGCCAGGCTGGGACGGGGGCGGCGGGGGGGGGCAGGTTGAGACACCCTGATGGGCTGAAGTCTCTCCCCTCCCACCTCCACATTACCCCCCAAAAAAGTATGACTTTTTATTTTCTTTTATTTCTGTATTTATTTGTCATAAATATTTATACAAAAATACCATTTTTATTTATTTATTTGTAGCCCAGCTGTTGGGTTGTCCTCAAGAACATTAGGGGTTCTTGAGGAAACAGAAATGAACCAAAGGGAGGGGAAGGGAAAGTTTTTTCCTTAAATATTTATTCATTAGAGTTTTATCCTGCCTTTCTCTTTCTTTTCTTCTTTCTTTCTTTCTCTCTTTCTTTCTTTCCTTCTTTCTTCTCTCTCTTTTTTTTTTTCTTTTTCTTTCTCTTTTCCTTTTTTACTTCTTCCCTTCCTCTCTGTTTTCTTTTTCTTTCTTTCTCTTTCTTGTTCTCTTTTTCTTTCTTTCTTCTATTTTCTTTCTTTTTCTTTCTTTCTTTCTCATTCTTTTTCTTTCTCTCTCTTTCTTTCTTTCCTTCTTTCTTCACTCTTTTTCTTTTTTCTTTCTCTTTTCCTTTTTACTTCTTTCCTTCCTCTCTGTTTTCTTTTTCTTTCTTTCTCTTTCTGTTCTCTTTTTCTTTCTTTCTTTTCTTTCTTTCTTTCTTTCTTTCTTTCTTTCTTTCTTTCTTTCTCTTCTTTCTTTCTTTTCTTTCTTTCTTCTATTTTCTTTCTTTTTCTCTTTCTTTCTCATTCTTTTTCTTTCTTCCCTTCTTCGCGTTCTCTTCTTCTTTCTTTCTCTTTCTTCTCTTTTCTTTCTTTCTCTTTCTTTCTCTTTCTTTCTTTCCTTCTTCTTTCTTCTCTCTCTTTTTCTTTTTCTTTTTTCTCTTTCTCTTTTCCTTTTTACTTCTTTCCTTGTTCTCTTTTTCTTTTTCTTTCTTTCTCTTTCTTGTTCTCTTTTTCTTTCTTTCTTCTATTTTCTTTCTTTTTTCTCTTTCTTTCTTTCTCATTCTTTTTCTTTCTTTCCTTCTCGTTCTTTTTCTTTCTTTCTCTTTCTTCTCCTTTCTTTCTCTCTTTCTTTCTTTCCTTCTTTCTTCACTCTTTTTTCTTTTTTTCTCTTTCTCTTTTCCTTTTTTACTTCTTTCCTTCCTCTCTGTTTTCTTTTTCTTTCTTTCTCTTTCTGGTTCTCTTTTCTTTCTTTCTTTCTTTCTTGCTTTCTTTCTTTCTTTCTTTCTTTCTTTCTTTCTTTCTTTCTTTCCTTCTTTCTTCACTCTTTTTCTTTTTCTCTTTTCTTTCCTTTTTACTTCTTTCCTTCCTCTCTGTTTTCTTTTCTTTCTTTCTTTCTTTCTTTCTTTCTTTCTTTCTTTCTTTCTTTCTTTCTTTCTTTCTTTTTCTTTCTTTTTCTTTCTTTCTTCTATTTTCTTTCTTTTTTCTCTTTCTTTCTCATTCTTTTTCTTTCTTCCCTTCTTTCGCGTTCTCTTCTTCTTTCTTTCTCTTTCTTCTCTTTTCTTTCTTTTCTTTCTTTCTCTCTTTCTCTTTCTTCTTTCTTTCCTGCTTTTATTTTTATAAATAACTTCCAAATTGGCGCACATATGTAATGCTCTTTCTTCTTTCTAATTTTTCACCCAACCATAAATCTGTGAGATGGGTTGGGCTGAGAAAAAGGGACTGGTGCAAAGTCACCCAGCTGGCTTTTATATCCAAGGTGGGATTAGAACTCACGCTCTCCTGGTCTTTGGTCCAATGTCACCCAGCTGGCTTTTGTGTCTAAGACAGGACTTACCCACACTTCTGGAAGGAACCTGATAGCGTTTGATGGGGAAGGCTCAGGCCAGGGACTCTTGGTGGAATCCCAATTTATGGGGTCAGGGGCCCAACCCTTGCTTAAAATTTGATAGTGTAGAAAGGTAGCACCCACCCCTCTCCTAGAAGAATGAAATATTTTGAGAAATATTTTTAAAAAGGCCAAATATTATATTTTTCCCTGGATGAGAAATGGAGAAACATGCTCTTGGAAAGCACCCCACCCTTCCTTAATAGCCAACAGCAAAGCTCAGCACTTAAGAGTCAAAGAGATAGCTAGCTCTATTCATAAGCAAATACTCTCACCCAAGATCCAACAAAGGGAGGATTAACTCTCAGCCACAATAGGAATTGCCCAACAGCCCTTCACTGCATCACCCTCACAAACTTCAACCAAACATAGCTCAGACAAACTCCTAAGATCTGTATTTTGCCTATAGAGCCAGCTATGACCGCCACATAACCCCTACATGGCCCCTTGGGAGTCTGACAACAGCCAATAGAATACATATTCTTGCACAGGAACAGGAAGCTCAAGCGCAAAGCTCAGAGAAGGTATAAATGACCCTCACTCTCAACTCCATGTGTTCAGCTGCGCCAGGGAACCATGGGCTTGGTGGTTCTGCTTCATTAGACCATCTTTCCAACCAGCCTCCATGTTTCCAGGGTCTTCCTCCCGGCCTGGAACTGAGCCAGATGGATATGTCTTCCAACAATAGGAAGACCCTGTCTAATATACGGAGACTTTATGATGGCCCTGCATTGTTTGGGTTAGAGAGGGTTAAGAGTTTATTCCTAATCAGGACAGAATCAATCCATTTACCTTCTTAATGATTGGATTTAGGCTCTCTTCCAGGTGAACCGTTAATCCTAAAATGACACAGCCAAAAGCATTAGCTGATTTCTGTGTGACAACTGTTTTCTGAGAAATTCTCCCTCGTTGTCAGGTCCAGTGCTAATTAGCTTTCCTTTCAATCAGCCATAATTGGCCAGGTTTAAAGACATCTCCTAAATCCTACTCATCATGACACCAAAGCTGAGTGGGAAACTTGGGAAATTCAGAGGTTCTATGTTATTTCTTATATATATTTTTGGCACCAAAACATCAGAAAAGAGATCTGTTAAGCCCTGGCTAGATTTATAATGTCTACTTTCTTTTCCCACCCCAGAGAGCTAAAAAGTTCAGCCCTACCCTTGCGCTGAACTATTCGGGGGGTGGGGGGGAGAGATGGCTAAGGAAGGAGAAAGAGGGGAGGAGGAGGAGAGGAAAAGGAAGAAGAAGAGGAAGGAGGAGGAAGGTGGGAAGGAGAGAGAGAGATGGCTAAGGAAGGAGAAAGAGGGGAGAAGGAGGAGGAGGAAGAAGGAGGAGGAGGAGAAGAGGAGGAAGGAGGGAGGGAGGGAAGGAGAGAGAGAGAGATGGCAAAGGGAGGAGAAAGAGTGAAGGAGGAAGAGGAAGAAGGAGGAGGAGGAGGAGAAGAGGAGGAGGAAGGAGGGAGGGAGGGAGGGAAGGAGAGAGAGAGATGGCAAAGGGAGGAGGAAGAGAGGAGGAAGAGGAAGAAGAAGAGGAATAAGAAGAGGAGGAGGAGGAAGGTGGGAAGGAGAGAGAGAGATGGCAAAGGAAGGAGAAAGAGTGGAGGAGGAGGAGGAGGAGGAGGAGGAGGAAGGAGGAGGAGAAGAAGAGGAGGAGGAAGGAGGGAGGGAGGGAGGAGAGAGAGAGAGATGGCAAGGGAGGAGGAAGAGAGGAGGAAGAGGAAGAAGAAGAGGAATAAGAAGAGGAGGAGGAGGAAGGTGGGAAGGAGAGAGAGAGATGGCAAAGGAAGGAGAAAGAGTGGAGGAGGAGGAGGAGGAGGAGGAGGAAGGAGGAGGAGAAGAAGAGGAGGAGGAAGGAGGGAGGGAGGGAGGGAAGAGAGAGAGATGGCAAAGGGAGGAGGAAGAGAGGAGGAAGAGGAAGAAGAAGAGGAATAAGAAGAGGAGGAGGAGGAAGGTGGGAAGGAGAGAGAGAGATGGCAAAGGAAGGAGAAAGAGTGGAGGAGGAGGAGGAGGAGGAGGAGGAGGAAGGAGGAGGAGAAGAAGAGGAGGAGGAAGGAGGGAGGGAGGGAGGGAAGAGAGAGAGATGGCAAAGGGAGGAGGAAGAGAGGAGGAAGAGGAAGAAGAAGAGGAATAAGAAGAGGAGGAGGAGGAAGGTGGGAAGGAGAGAGAGAGATGGCAAAGGAAGGAGAAAGAGTGGAGGAGGAGGAGGAGGAGGAGGAGGAAGGAGGAGAAGAAGAAGAGGAGGAGGAAGGAGGGAGGGAGGGAGGGAAGAGAGAGAGAGATGGCAAAGGGAGGAGGAAGAGAGGAGGAAGAGGAAGAAGAAGAGGAATAAGAAGAGGAGGAGGAGGAAGGAGGAGGAGAAGAAGAGGAGGAGGAAGGAGGGAGGGAGGGAGGGAAGGAAGGAGAGAGAGAGATGGCAAAGGGAGGAGGAAGAGAGGAGGAAGAGGAAGAAGAAGAGGAATAAGAAGAGGAGGAGGAGGAAGGTGGGAAGGAGAGAGAGAGATGGCAAAGGAAGGAGAAAGAATGAAGGAGGAGGAGGAAGAAGGGAGGAGGAGGAGAGGAGGAGGAAGGGGGAGGGAGGGAAGAGAGAGAGAGATGGCAAAGGGAGGAGAAAGAGTGAAGGAGGAAGAGGAGAAGAGGAGGAGGAGGAAGGAGGAAGGTGGGAAGGAGAGAGAGATAGCAAAGGAAGGAGAAAGAGTGGAGGAGGAGGAGGAAGAAGGAGGAGGAGGAGGAGAGGAGGAGGAAGGGGGAGGGAGGGAAGAGAGAGAGAGATGGCAAAGGGAGGAGAAAGAGTGAAGGAGGAAGAGGAGAAGAGGAGGAGGAGGAAGGAGGAAGGTGGGAAGGAGAGAGAGATAGCAAAGGAAGGAGAAAGAGTGGAGGAGGAGGAGGAAGAAGGAGGAGGAGGAGAGGAGGAGGAAGGGGGAGGGAGGGAAGAGAGAGAGAGATAGCAAAGGAAGGAGAAAGAGTGGAGGAGGAGGAAGAAGAAGGAGGAGAGGAGGAGAGGAGGAGGAAGGGGGAGGGAGGGAGAGAGAGAGAGATGGCAAAGGGAGGAGAAAGAGTGAAGGAGGAAGAGGAGAAGAGAGGAGGAGGAGGAAGGAGGAAGGTGGGAAGGAGAGAGAGATAGCAAAGGAAGGAGAAAGAGTGGAGGAGGAGGAGGAAGAAGGAGGAGGAGGAGGAGAGGAGGAGGAGGAAGGAGGAAGGTGGGAAGGAGAGAGAGATAGCAAAGGAAGGAGAAAGAGTGGAGGAGGAGGAGGAAGAAGGAGGAGGAGGAGGAGAAGAGGAGGAGGAAGAGGAAGGGGAGGGAAGGAGAGAGAGAGATGGCAAAGGAAGGAGAAAGAGTGAAGAAGAGGAGGAGGAGGAAGAGAAATAAGGACAGAGGGAAGGAGACAGAGAGAAAGGGACAAGGGAAGGGAGAAGAGAAGGGAGGGAGAGAGAGAAAACTAGAGAGAAAGTGAGTGAGAAAGAGAGGCAGACTGACTGACTGGCTGACTTTTAAAAGTCAGGACTGTTTATTCTGTTCTATCAAAGGTAGATAACTTAAAACTCCAGGGCTTGCAGGTAGGTTAAGTAGCCTACGCCAACTTCCCAGCATCATATGAAGCATTGCATGTTGCATTCAGACAACATGCTTCCCCTAAGGACCAAATTAAATTACTTCCTGAGTATGCAGAGCACATGGATGTAAACAAATGGTACTATAGGAGCATCCAACACTGACGTTAACCCTAAGGTAGCTTAGCATTGGATGTGAATGCACCGGCTAGGTGTTTCAGCAAACTTGATCAAGGAAATTGCCAGAACCTACAAATAGTGCTAATTCATACTTAGACAGAAATATTAAATTACACCTTTAGTTCTCCGATAGCCAGCCAAGATACATCTTTCAAAGTCTAATAGGTCACGATGCATTGACATATTTTCTTTTCCCCCACCGATTTTCATATCATTTTTTTCCACAATCAAAATTCAAGGGAAAAAAAATCAGAATGAAAAATATTGTATTTGGCCAGGGCTGGATTGCTATTAATGGGGAGCTAACGAAAACTCAATCCAACCCAGAATAAGCAGCTTTCACTTCTCTTGTCATAAGTGGTGAAATTATGCATGCTCTGTTAAAACGTATTCTACTCATCCTAGTAAGTCTTACTCAATGGAAAGAAACCAGGCTGTTCTCTGAATCTCAGATATTGGGATTGCAATCTTGCCGTTGAGGCCCGGTCCTCATCATACCCATATTTTTTTTTATTTAACTTCAACAAAAAACTGAAATGCATATTGTATGTGGAACAAGTCCACAAGCCTTAAAGTTTCAACGCTTGGAGAACCATGCTCTAGAACACTGTTTAATGATGCCTGGACTTCAACTCCCAGAATTCCCCCAGCCCCATGGAATTCTGGGACTCGAAGTCCATAAGTCTTAAAGGTGCCATGTTTGGAGGAAGATGATGTACAGCAGTATTTTATGCAGGGACTTCCACTCCCAGAATTCCCCCAGCCCCATGGAATTCTGGGACTCGAAGTCCATAAGTCTTAAAGGTGCCATGTTTGGAGGAAGATGATGTACAGCAGTATTTTATGCATGGACTTCCACTCCCAGAATTCCCCCAGCCCCATGGAATTCTGGGACTCGAAGTCCACAAGTCTTAAAGGTGCCATGTTTGGAGGAAGATGATGTACAGCAGTATTTTATGCAGGGACTTCAACTCCCAGAATTCCCCCAGCCCCGTGGAGTTCTGGGACTCGAAGTCCATAAGTCTTAAAGGTGCCATGTTTGGAGGAAGATGATGTACAGCAGTATTTTATGCAGGGACTTCAACTCCCAGAATTCCCCAGCCCCGTGGAGTTCTGGGACTCGAAGTCCATAAGTCTTAAAGGTGCCATGTTTGGAGGAAGATGATGTACAGCAGTATTTTATGCAGGGACTTCAACTCCCAGAATTCCCCCAGCTCCATGGTGTTCTGGGAGTTGACGTCCACGGATCTTTAAATCACTGAAGTTGAGAAACACTGTTCTATCTCCATCTCTCTTGCGGCATTCAACACCCTGGAGCTTGCCTCCCTCCATCTATTGGTTTAATCTCCCGGTTCTTCTTGCTTTTCTACAAATATACGGTATTATTCATTTGATAATAATGGATCTCAAAGTATTAGTCAGCATTAAGACTAGGGGAAAGCTAAGTAAGATGACAACAAACGAAAGCATTGAGGTGTGTGAAGGGACCAATTGGTGCCATGAAATATCTCAGGATTCACATCAAGAGGCAACAGATGTTCTCTGGGGTGGAGGTTATTGAACTTGAAGGCTGTTTAACGCCCCCCCCCCCGCCCCCCATAAAACCACAGATGGCTTGCCTTGAAGATCAGCTGCTAGGGAATAGCTACAGAAGAGGCCAATTGTCCATTTGTCCACGGTTGTCGCTTTTCTGGATGCATCTGTTTGACCACCGCATGACACATGAGTTCCAGATTAGATGTGGCCTCAAGACTGTTCCAACTTCAAGATCTTCTGGTGTCCTTTGCCCAACCACATCCACCTGACCCACCAGAGCAGGGAGGCAGGAGATGTTATAGGTCTCCTCTCGGAAGGAAGTCCATCTGGTGAGACCGAGAAGAAGGGCCTTCTCCATGGTGGATCCCTTCCTGTGGAACACCATCCCTGTGGAGATAAGACTGGTTCTTCACCTTGACACTCCTCCAAAAAATGTCCTGAAGAACATGGTTCAGCCAGCAGACCTGGAGATTCCAGGGTGGTAACAGAACCCATCAAATCTTCGGTTGGTCTTGTCATCAAGGGGTTGAGGAATTATTGGGTTTTGTACTGGGGTTTTATCTTTGCAAGGGAGTAGTGCAGTGGCCCAGAGGTGTGGAGCTCTCACCTCACAATCAGAAGGCCGTGAGTTCAATCCTAGGTACGAGGCAGATATTTCTCTCTGTGTGCACAAAGAGAATATATCTGCTGAACAAAACTCTGCATTCGTGACAGGAAAGGCATCCGGCCAGTAAATACTCTGCTAACTCCCTTCTGTTGCCCAGACTCCAACCCACAAGGGATTATGGGGTCATTAAAAAGATGATGATGATTTTATTTTTTCAAGCTGCCCTGAGTTGCTGTGACTGAGTTGGGCAGCCATATAAATATTCTTCAAAATAAATATATTCTTAGGAAGGTTTTTTTTTCCTTAGCAGTTCTGACTCGCAGTGCCTCTCCTCAGATCTGCTTCATTGCATTCAACTACACCAAACAGAGTCTTTTCCATCACTGAAAACAATTCGTCTCCTCTTTCCTACCTCAAATTGCTGCCTTCTATTTTCATCTTTTCTTTCCTTTATTAATGCCTTCATTTTTCATTCCTCTTTGTGGCTACTACAGCTGCAAAGAATACCAAGAGGATTGGCTATTTGTGTCGCATGGAGATGCAACCAAAAATACCAGCACTTGTTTCAACATATGAGTAATTCTTGACTTACAACCCCAAATTTGTTGTTGTTAAATAAGTTTGATGACCTTTCTTGCTACAATTAAGTGGATCACTGAAGATGTTAAGTTAGTAACATGCTTATTAAGCGAATCTGGCTTCCCCATTGAGTTTGCTTGTCAGAAAGTCTCAAAAGGGGAGTCATATGAGCGGGACATTGCAACCGTCATAAATATGAGTCAGTTGCCAAGCATCTGAACTTTATTCATGTGGCCATGGGGAGGCTGCAACGGTCATACGTCTGAAAAAGTGGTCATAACCCACTTTTTCAGTGCCATCGTAATGAATGATTATAAATTGAGAACTACCTTGTACTGCTCGTGGTCTCCTCAGGAATTTATGGCGGTTCTACCCAGAAGTAAACCTCCCATAATCCTTCACAGAGGATTATTCTTAAGTAAGAATTCGTTTTTACTGACTCAGGGGATAAGGTGGGCTGAGATTTTGAGCAAATAAAAGGAAAAGAATGTATACAGATATGCAGATATGTAAAATAGATATAGACAGATATTAATAACAAGCACAAGTAAGGATAATAATTATTGGTGATGTATATGAATAGACAATAAAAATATAATATTGTATGTCGATGCTAAAATGCTGTTGAAAATGTAAATATGTACTGGTGGAAAAACAAAAGTCATTTGGAAAAAAAAAGAAAGGAAAAGAATGTAACGAATTATTAATATAATTAATTTGATATGAAACAAAACATGAACAAAATCATTCTCAACATACCAAAAAAAAAATAATAACCCACAAATTCACTTAGAAACTATTCTGTGTTGATGTTTGAATCTGTATTTATTTCCTTCCATTTTATAACCAAGGTTTTAAGGCTGAGATTGTGACTTGTATGGTTTAGTGTTAATGAATTCTTTGCTTTTTGAAAATACAGTTAAACCAGATATAATTAAAATTTAGGCTTAGCCTCAGCAGGGAATTGCTTGTTTCTGCAGAACGGCTACCTCTGATCGCAACGGCAGTGCTTGGAATTTTGAGGCCCAGCATTTAAAACAAATTGATCTTATTTGCCTGCTTGCTTTTGCCCCAACCTCTCTTTTTCAGACAGTTCTTGAAATCAAAACTTTTATAATGGGAGATGGACCTTTTCTGTTGTTTTTGGTCCTTTCTGTGATGGAATTTTACAATTAAATCCCTTATTTTGAACCGAGCACCTTTGCTTCCCTCTAATGAGCAGACCAAGGCAAATAGCTTAGAACATAGCGCATCATCAGAATTGGAAGGGACCTCGGAGGTCTTCTAGTCCAACCCCTTCCACAAGCAGGAAACCCTGTACCATTTCAGACAGTAGGTGGTCCAGACTCTTCTTAAAAGCCTCCACTGATGAAGCACCCACAACTTCTGGAGGCAAGTTGTTCCACTGATTAATTGTTCTAACTGACTGGAAATTTCTCTTTACTTCTAGTTTGCTTCTCTCCATATCGATTTCCTGCAATCGTTCTTCATATATTTCTCCTTTGTTCTAAATCGCTTCTCGCCTTGGCTTCTTCTTGTCTTGCCTTCTGGTGCTTTGGAAAATGTGTTGACTTCCTCTTCTTTGAAGCTTACCTCACCCCTAAAACCATCGTATTTCCTGCACCCTAAAGGAGTTTTAAAACTCTCCACGGCCTTCACTTTTGGACCTGCCTTTCTGGTGTGCAACCAAGAGCTTTCGGGGTCTTCAAGGCTTTGAACGAAGGTAGGAGTTTATCGCTTTTTCGTATTTCCCTTTTCTAAGTGAGACAGAGAACAAAGCGTACAGCTGGAGTCTGGAATTAAAAGGGTAAAAGAAGAGTTGGTCACCTATTTACGCAGTTTTAAAAGATCTGGATGCATTCGCTAGAGATTAAGCTATTTTGATCGCTTTTGATTATCTCTGAGTCATGAACAGCAGCATTGTTACTCTGTCTGTGCTTGTGTGTTCCCCAAAGACAGTTGCTTATCCCTAGGGTGAGTCAGGATGCTAGATTACAAGGGCTTTTTTTTTTACAAGCTCGTAGACTGCTTAAAAAGTCAGTTGAGAGCAGCAAGGCTATTGTATGAGCAAAAATGGAAGACCACTTCGATTCCCACCATGGACGAACGGTTGCAGAAGTTGATGGAAATGGCAAAATTGACCACGTTGATTAAAGGAAAGAACACAAGTGCTTCTGTTTCCACTTGGAAACCGCTTCTGAGCTTTGTGCTTGATGTGGAAAAGAATGAAACTCTTGACTTTGGGTTTTACCGATTAGACTGTGATAGATCTTTATAGAAATGACTTGTTCGCACTATTATGGAAAAGCAGAAAGCTGAGATTTGATGCTAATGCCTTTGATGCTACCGCAACAGAGGGTTGGAAGTCAATGTGTCAACTCATAAAACATTCCTATGCCTGTTTTAGTAGTTGCCATAAAAAAAGGGGGCAGGAAGGAAGGAAATCTGGAGGAACAATGCAGCAAGCGAAAGTACATTCCAACTCTTATCTTTAAAAGATTATAACTAAACTACCAGAGTTTTTGCTGGCAAATATATTTAATTGGAGAATGTGAATGATGACACCCAGAGTGTGAACATGCTCAATGGGAGAATCTGGTTTATGAGACACCCAGCGGGGAGGGGGGAAAAACAGGGTCACAGGTGACTGTCAATTACGTATGCCAGAGTTGGCTTCATACAGGGCAGTGCCAGTATGTCGCCTTTAATAAATCCTTTGAAGCTTTTTGAAGTTTGGCTCTAGAATCATGATTTAATTAAAGCAATTGCTGGAATCCTGGCATTTTACTTCTTTTCCTTTTCTTTTCCTACCTTTCCTCATTTTTCTTTACCCTTTCCCTTCCTCCCCTCACGGCTTTTATTTACTTTTGCATGTTATACTTTATCACTTAATAAAAAAAAATGTTTTAAAAAAACAAAAGTCTGTGGGGGAACAACTCCAGAAGGGGATGTAGAACAACTCGCCATGGCCAACTCACTGTAGGACGATGCATTGCAGGACAAGAGTTTCACTAATAGAGAAGAAATACTCGAACAGAATCATTAAAGAAAGGAGGCCAAAATACAATGTGAATGATGAAAATTAAAATAATTTTTAAATTATTTTTAAATTATTTTTAAATTAAATTAAAATAATTTTTAAATTATTTTAAATCATTAAATCGGATTGTTGAATTGTCCTGCAGCGAGTTGGCTATGGCACACAGTGATGGGATTCAAAAAATTTTTACTACTGGTTCTGTGGGCGTGGCTTGGTGGGCATTGTTTGGTGGCTTTTTCTGTAAAATCTCCATCCCCACTGCAGTCCAGGGGAAGGTTACTGCAAAATCCCCTTCCCTTCCCTCCCCACCCCACTAACCTGCTTTCCAGCTCTGTTCTCCTGTGCAGGGCAACCAAAGAAGACCCAGCCAATTAGCTGGGACTCAGGAGGCAGAGAATAGAGAGGGTTGGCGAGGCCAGTCAGAGATGAGATTTGCCGGTTCTCCAAACTACTCAAAATGTCCACTACCACCTCTCCAGAACTGGTCAGAACCTGCTGAATACCACCACTGGTCCCACAGTGAGTTGGCGGTACCAAATTCCAAGTTGGCCGTGGCAGATTGGCCATGGCATGTTGACTGCGGTGATTTGGCTGTGGAGAGTTGGCTACATCGAGTTGTCCCATTCTCTCCAAAAGTAAGGAGGATCACAGATGGATAGATTCATTCCATGGGGACAGATGCAAAATCCTATAATAGGATGGCGGGGGGCGGAATGATCCCTGGGAAAAAGATTTGCTTGTCTTGGTAGATCACAAGCTGAGCAAAAAAACCCCAACTCAACAGTGTCATGCAGCTGTGAAAAGAGCAAATGCAACCTTGGGATGTACGTATGCATGTCTTTACTATGTGTGTATCATGCATGTGTGTGTGTGTGTGTGTATTTGTTTTCTTAAGTTTTCGCGGGTATTTATATGTATGGTATTTAGGTTTCTTCGAGTATTTTCCCACGTTTTAATATTTGTGCTTTTATTATAGCGACATTTCGGCAGAATCTCATCTGCCATCCTCAGGCTAGTGTATTGGGTTCTTTTTAATCTTGTGTGTCAGGCTTGGCAGCCATTTTTTTGTTTGAATTTGGTGCTGGTTTTCTGCTTTATTTGAATGGTTTTTTCCTCATCCTGATTGGCTGGGAGTCTAGGTCTGTTTTTATTGGTCTTTGAGTTGCTGTGTTCTTGATTGATTGGCAGTGTTGTGTTTTGTGCATTGGGGTTTCTTAGTGCAGCTTGGTTTCTTGTGATAATTATATTTTTATATAATGTATATATAATTTGTTTGTTTTCTTAAGTTTTCACGGGTACTTACATGTATGGTATTCAGCTTTGTACGGGTATTTTCCCACGTCATTATTCCACGAAAGTACCCGAACAAAGCTGAATACCATATGTATAAATACCCGCGAAAATTAAGAAAACATAGAGAGAGAGAGAGAGAGAGAGAGAGAGATATCATCTTTTAATGACCCTATAATGTGTAAGTATGTTTGTGTGTGTGTGTATAAGTATGTATGTGTGTATGTTTATATGTATATACCGTTTCACAAAAATAAGACCCAGCAGGAAAATAAGCCCTAGCATGATATTTCAGCAGGCTTGTAATATAAGCCCTACCCCAGAAATAAGCCCCAGTTAAGATCATCACCAGACTTCCCTGAAAATAAGCTCTAATCTGAAAATAAGCCCTAATGTACCTTTTGGAGCAAAAATTAATACAAGATCCAGGCTTATTTTGGGGGAAACACAGGTATATGTATGTATGTATGTATTTATATCCCTTTATACATTTTTACAATAATTCAAGGTGGCGAACATATTCAACACACCTTCCTCCTCGAATTATCAGAAGTGTGGAGGTAGTCCATGACTTACGACGAGAGTTGAGGCTCAAATTTCTGTTGCTAAATGAATCATTTGTTCGTCATGAATACATGCCATTTGCCAAGCGTCTGAATGTTGATCACGTGACTATGGAGATGTTGCAACGGTCATAAGAGTGAAAATAAGTCATTTTTTTCAGTGCCGTTGTAACTTTGGATGGTCACTAAAACAAAAGGTTGTAAGTTGAGGATTCCCTGTATTTAGAAATACAGGAATGCTGATATTCACTGATGTGTTTTCCATTTGTTTCCTGTTATTAAATAACAATTCAGTTGCGTGCATAACCTGTGAGGGATAGAACGGAACAGAATAGAATATTGGAATGAAGAATAAAAATAGGAAGAATAGAATAAGAATGGAAGAGAATAGAATGACAGAGTTGGAAGAGACCTTGGAGGTCTTCTAGTCCAACCCCCTGCTTAGGCAGGAAACCACATACCATTTCAGACAAAGGGTTCTCCAATATATAGCTTTGATCTGCAGGTGAGCTGTTAATTCTTACAGTTGTCTTTTTGTATGGGGGGAAAAAAGCGATGCGAGTGTTTCTGGAGTTAAAAAGAGTTTAGGTCTAACTCTTCCAAGCGCTGTGGGAAGCAGAGTCATGCCTTCTCTGGCCCGTTCCCATGGGGTCCGCCTCTCTCAGCAGGGGGCCCAAGCTGAGTCAGCTGAGGAGCAGAGGTGGAAAGGAGGAAACGGCTGAAGGGTGGAAAAGCATTCACCACTTCAGCGCCAAGCTCGGAGAGATAAACCAAGCGGCAGGGATGCTTCGGAAGTGCTAAAAATGTTCAGCCCAGCTGCCACATAAAAACCCACAGAGGGACAAAAGGTGCAAGATTGTGCTTTTCTTTGAGGAATCAAAGTGGGAAGCAGGGAAGGAGAGAAATGCACACAGGCAAACGCAGCAAAAAAAGCAGATATCCAAAGGAGCAGCCAAGTCTGCCTGCAGAATTTTAACTTTAACCTTAGACTGTCTGCTATTGACCTCACCCCTTTCCTAAGAGGCCTGTAGGGGGCGTGCATAAGCGCACCAATCGTGCCTACCGCCCCTGTCCTATGGTTCCTTTTTATTTTTCTTATATATATCCATTTCATGTATTCATAACCATGCTTATGCTTATATCTGTTATCCTATAATCGCTTGACAAAATAACAACAACAACAACAAAGAATAACATGGACAAAGAGACATTCCTGCATCTGTCTAATATTTAGAATAAAATAGAATAGAATAAAAAATATGGAATGGAATGGAATAGAAAATATGGAATGGAATGGAATAGAAAATATGGAATGAAATGGAATAGAATAAGAATAGAATAAAATAGAATAGAATAGAAAATATGGAATGGAATGGAATGGAATGGAATAGAAAATATGGAATGGAATGGAATAGAAAATATGGAATGAAATGGAATAGAATAAGAATAGAACAGAATAGAATAGAATAGAATAGAATAGAATAGAATAGAATAGAATAGAATAGAATAGAATAGAATAGAATAGAATAGCAGAATTGGAAGGGAAGTTGGAGGTCTTCTAGTCCAACCCACTGCTTAGGCAGGAAACCAACTTGAATTAAGGAGTAATGTCCTCCAACCCAGCATCCTAACAACGTGAGCCACATTGTTCCTCTTATTTTTATGAATTTATTTGTAGTCCACCTTTATTATTATTATTATTACTACAAAAAATTCAAGGCAGCAGAACATTTCCAGCACACGTTATTCCTATTTTCCCTACAACAACCTTGTGAGGGGGCTTGGGCAGAGAAAAAACGACAAGCCCAAAGTCACCCAGCTGGCTCTCATACTCAGCCGGGACTAGAACACACAATTTCCTGGTGATTGGTCTAAAGTCACCCAGCTGGCTTTCATGGTTAAGTAGGAACTAGAACTCACCATCTCCTGGTGATTGGTCTAAAGTCATTAATTGGCTTTCATGGCTACGGAGATACTAGAACTTACCATTGCCTGGCGATTGGCCAAAAGTCACCCAGCTGGTTTTTATGGCTAAGGAAGGATTTGAACTCACGATCTCATATTTTCTAGCCTGGTTCCACATGATACAGTTCTACAGAGGAATTACTGAGTCTGTCATCTGCACCTCTATAACTGTCTGGTTTGGTTCTGCAACTCAACAGGACACAGACAGATTTCAGAGAGTAATTAGGACTGCAGAAAAATCAATTACTACCCACCTGCCTTCAATCAAGGACCTATATACTGTACGGGTCAAAAAGAGGGCTGTGAAAATACTTACAGACCCCTCACATCTCGGACATAAACTGTTTCAACTCCTTCCCTCAAAATGACACTATAGAGCACTGCACACCAGAACAACTAGAGACAAGGACAGTTTTTTTTTCCCACAAACGCCATCACTCTGCTAAACAAATAATTCCCTCAACACTGTCCAACTATTTACAATGTCTGCATTACTATTAATCCTCCCTTCCTTTCACCCATACCCTCCCATTTGTGACTGTATGACTGTAGCTTTGTTGCTTGTATCCTTACAATTTATATTGTTTCTAAGTACGATTTTATTGCTTATTGTATCCTATGACTATCACTAAGTGTCGTACTTTATGATTCTTGACTCTTGACGAATGTATATTTTCTTTTGTGTACACTGAGAGTATTTGCACCAAGACAAATTCCTTGTGTGTCCAATCATACTTGGCCAATAAAGAATTCTATTTATATGTTATATTATGATAGTTTTAATAAAATTCTTAATCATAAAGAAGTAGATTGTCATCTGCACTCAGAAGTTCGCGTACATTTCCATTTCCAGTTAACACAACCCTAATTCATCCCAAGCTTGCCTTAATATACTTTTCCATTAATATACTAAAAAAAAACAAGCAAATATCACAGTGATGTATTATATTTTATTCTATTTACTATTATTCACTTATTTAACTACAAGTTTTACTTTCATCATACTGCAGTCACTTTCGCTATATTCTTATTATATCCAGCAAATAGTTCCTCATATTTGTGCATAACCTTCCATAACCTATGTTTATTTACTTTATTGTACCTATGCTCTAAATTAACAAATTATATTAACCTTTCCTTCTTGTGTTCATACATTTTTCAACAAAATTGCTGAAAAACAAACATCTCATCTTTGTTCTCCCTTGTCTGGCATAAAGTATATTTATGGATTTTGCTGGGTTTCACCTCTTTTACCTTTTCAGTCAGGATTCTGCCAAACACCTGCTCATGCGTAGCTAACAAATTAATCCTCTGGAGTCTTGCAAATTTGGTTATTTTTTCTGAAATCTACTGAAAGGACAACATTTGCAGCCTTCCCATATGCATTGTCCCCCCCTTTTTTTGTTACATAACTATTTTTTTTAAATGATAGTTATATAAATGGATCAGCAATAGGTATCTTCATGAATAATAGTTACATTAAATAACTATATATAGAATGGTAGCTATTTACAGCTCAAATGATATATACCTTTTTCTCTTATATTGTATTTTTTTCAATTGAGAAAATATTTTTGGGTTTTGTTGTTTTCTGGCAATGCATGTATTTTTATGTTTGTTTTGTTTTTCTGTTTCTCTGTCATTGCTTTAAAACAGATTTTTTTTTAAAAAAAAAGTCACACTTGTTTACAGGTTTTCAAGTCAGTGTTCTGACTCTTAGTGATTACATAGACTTTCTCCTGGAATTAGCTGTCTCCAACACTTTCTAAACAAAGACACTGATATTTTAACATTTCTCCAGGCATATCGTCTACATCTCAGTCCAACCCACATCACATCTTATTTTTGAAACAAACATATTGCCTCTTTTTCTAAGCAGATGCTTCTCACGGTCACCATCCTCATTTATTCTTGTATTGTGAAATGCCCCAAACTTCCTCTTTTGGGGGGGGGGGATTGTTACCATTTTCCCAAGCATCCATTCATGTCATCTAAAATGACTGGCCGCAAGGTCACCCACCTAGCTTTCATGGCTAAGGCGGGACTAGAACTCACTGTCTCCTGGTGGTTGGGTGACTGGGCCAATCACAAGGAGACAAGTGAGTTCTAATGATTGGCCTAGTCACCCGAAGTGCGTGTGGCACACGCAAAGCGCGTCCACCAAGCCACGCCTACTAAACCGGTGGTAGTGTCAGGGTTCCAGCAATTGCCCTCATTAAATCATGATTCTCGAGCCAAACTTCAGAAAACTTCAAAGGATTTATTAGAGGCAACCTACTGGCACTACCCTGTATGAAGCCAACTCTGGCACACATGATTTACATTCACCTCTGACCCTGTTTCCCCCCCCCTCCCCACCGGGTGTCTCATAAACAAGATTCTCCAATTGAGCACGTTCACAGACAGGGTGTCATCATTCACGTTCTCCAATTCAATACATTTGCTGGGGAAAGCCCTGGTATTTTAGTTACAATCTTTTAAAGATAGGAGTTGGAATGTACTTTCACTTCCAAACTGCTGCACTGCTCTTCTCTTCTTGGCAAAAAAAATTCTTACTTTTTTTTTTTTCAAAATAAAATCATCTTTCCATTGTACAGTGTGTTGGTTGGTACATATCTCTTGTGCACAACATTAAGTCTTTCCCTCCTAAATTAAAATTAAAATTCATATTATGTAAACCAGCTATCCATATCATATTATATTGCTATCCAACCATTATTAGACTTTGATTATAAGTTCATGTCATCCTTTCCGAGCAAATCTCAACTTTTACGTCTATTTCATTTCACAATAATCAAATATAACATATCATTACAATGTATCATCTTTACTATTATATTTTATTTCTCTGTTTTCTTATCTAGCCATTGATAAAATAAATCCCATATTTTATAATATTCTTTTTTCTTCTTGCTCTCTGATTTTGGCCAAAATTTGCAGGAGTGGTTTGCCATTGCCTCCTGCTTAGAGCTGAGGGCGAAGGACTGGCCAAAGGTCACCCGGCTGTCTTGGTGACTAAAGTGCAGAACTAGAACTCACCGTCTCCAGAGTTTTAATTTGATGCTTTAACCACTACCCTAAACTGGCTGTGGCAGATCCCATATACTGGTTATTGAATAAATGGAGATTTTTGTATCTCTATCACCGTCTAGTGGTTGGATTTTTGTGCTCCATTTAAGGCTGGAGTGGGAAATGGTGGATATTTTATGTCTTGTGGACTTCTGCTGGAAGAAATGTGCATCTGGGTTCAGGCCCAAGTGGGGGAGAAACACACTGGAACCATGGAGGCTGCTTGGAAGGATGGTTTCAGTGGTGGGATTCATATTTTTGTTTTTACTACCGGTTCTGTGGGCGTAGCGTGGCTTGGTGGGCGTGGAAGGGGAAGGATACTGCAAAATCCCCATTCCCTCCCCACCCCACTAACCTGCTTTCCAGCTCCATTCTCCTGTGCAGGGCAACCAAAGAAGACCCAGCCAATCAGCTGGGACTCAATGGGAGGCAGAGAATAGATGGGGGGTTGGGCCAGTCAGAGGTGGTATCCTTAGCTACTGGTTGTGCGAAATGCCGCCAAGCATGAGAATGGAATAGAAACGGTTAAGACCGATTTCTCTCTCGTTTCCCTGGAGATGTCCTGATAGAACCAAGTTTTACTTAGGAAAGGCTGTTTTTGCTCTCCAAAATGAGATAGGTCAGGGGTGAGGAATTATGGCCCCCTTCGTGACCTGTGGACTTCAACCCCCAGAATTCCTCAGCCAGTATAGTATGGCTGTTTCAGGAATTCTGGGAGTTGAAGTCCACAAGTCATAAAGGGGCCATAGTTCCCCAGGGGTGGGATTAAAATTTCTTAACCACCGGTTCTGTGGGCGTAGCCTAATTTGTGGGTGTAGCTTGGTGATCATGTGACTGGTTGGGCATGGCTTGTATGTAAATATTGTAAATATTTATGTAAATATTATTATTTTTTAAATTTAAAAAAAGAGCAACTTTTACCCAAAATCAGGCAAAGCAGGCAGGCAGATGGAGTTGCTTGCAGAGCCACAGATTCACTCACAAATTCTGCAATCTGCTGCCTGAGTCTGCACTGAAGAATAGGAGCTTCAGTCCTAAGGAAGGTTCAGCTCTGCTCTCAGGCGGCTTCTCCCCCACAACTCCAATCCCCTGAATACCACCTGACTGGGCCTCAGGGAAGCCTCCTGGGCAAAGGCGAAGCAGAACAACAGCAATTTAGATTCACTAGAAAGCAAGAAATCCGACGATTTCCTGCTTTCTAGCCAATCTAAATCGCGTGTCACAGCTGATAGTCAGAACAGCTGATCGTCAGGGGAAAAAAATAGCAACTTACCAAAAATTAATCGAAGGCACAACACAAGCAAATTGGATGGTGCGCTTGCGAGCTGAGGAGTGACTGGGCTGGGCGGGGCAGCCGGGCAGGAGCCAGCCAGTGGCATGATTTGCCAGTTCTTCGAACTGCGCAGAATAGTAACAACTAGTTCTATAGAACTGGTCCGAACAGGTAAAATCCTGTAGTTTCCCCCATGCGGGCTCAGGAATTCTGGGAGCTCAAGTCCACATATCATAAAGGGGCCATAGTTCCTCACCTTTGATAGGTGATTCTGTCCCCCCTGAGATGCATTCACAATTCAGCTTGACCCCTGCCCCGCAAGCTTTACAAGATCGTTTACTACAGCTAGTTCTCGACTTACAAGTATTCATTTAGTGACCGAAGTTACAATGGCACTGAAAAAAGTGACTTTATGGCCACTGTTCACACTGACAGCATTCCCCAAGGTCTCGTGACCAACATTCAGATGGCAACTGACCTGCATTTATGGGGGTCATGGGATCCCCTTTTGCGACTTTCTGACCAGCAGAATCGATGGGGGAAGCAGGGTTCACTTCATAGCTTCACAACTGCACTGGTTCACTTAATAGACACTTGCAAGAAAAGTCGTAAAATAAGGCAACGCTCACTTAGGCACTGTCTCGCTCAGCAACTAGAAAAGTTGCGGCCGTAAGCCTAGGACTACCTGTATTAAGTTATGAGGAATGTAATTTGCATAGCGCAGGACCACAGGGAAGGTTCCTGCTGGGTTTTCACTCATACCCTTTTCCAGGAGACTCCATTTGTTTTCCATCATCCAGTTCTCTCTGACCACGAGGGTGTCATTTCTGTCGGAATCGGATTCAGAGGGGGAGGCCCAACAGCTGACACGGAGTGGGAGTGTGGCTCCGTTGGCGGTGGAAGAAACTGGGGAGGGGCAAAATCCAGCTGGGGAGAGCAAGGGAGAGGTAGAGCAAGGCAGAGGGAATTCAGAGGAAGACCCAGGCCCAGCCGCTCTTCATCCTAGGGCACGCAGGGAGGAACGGAGAAGGGAGCAACATGAGTTGCGTGGCTTGCGGGGGAGGAAAGGGCCCTGATTACCTTCAATAGCTGCAGCTGGGAACACAGTGTTTGAAAAGGGAAGCTGCGCACAGCAAACGGGAGCAAATCGTGACTTTATCTGGTCTTGTCATGGCTTATCTGTGTTCCTGGCATCTTCCCAACTGTGTGAGTTTTGCCGTGCTTTCAAGTCTGAAATTCCTTCTCCTGCCCTGTTAATTACTGCAGCTTGGTTTGTTTGGAGTTTGAGTTACAATTTGTATGTCTCTTGTCTTGGACTAAATTTTCTCCAGCTAAAGACTGTTCTTGGGAGTCTTTTTCCAGCTGAAGGTAACCTAGACAATGGGACTCTTCTTGCTTATTTGACTCTGTTGCCTTTGTGCCACGCCCCGGGTCATTACAGAGGGTTTTGCCACCTCTGGAAGCATCAGGTCTAATTAGAAGGTTTTACATTCTTTTATCGTTCTCCCCTCAAGAATGTGTTCGATTGAACTGAGATTCCATGCGCCTCATTTGGGATCGAAAAACTGTTTTGATTCCATTCCCGGGTCACAGCTGGGATTTCAAAAGGCAATTTTTAGAAAGGCCTTTACAAAGCATTTTCACCACACAGCCATTAGCAAGAGAGCACAGTGGGGTAAGGCTTGAATGGTGTGTCCAGTCTCTTCTGCCAGGAGGCCTCTCTAGATGATTGAAGGAGGTACTTTTCCTCTGATTCCACCATTAATACAGGCAGAATATTGATCTGGAGGCGACTTGACTGTAATACAGCTGAGATGATGTACGAGAAATGCTTTGGAGCCCTTTCTTCAGTCACAACAACAGGTAATGGGATGCATTCTGTCCATTAAGGGAAGCCAAACTCAGGAAGCACCCTGGTTGTGACTGAACCACAAATTAACAGCAAGGGATTGATCAAATGGATTCCGTTTTACACTGACGGGGTTATCCGTAAACTTGGAAGCTACCTATTAGCAATGTAATAGACTAGCTCGATACCCGTGCTTCGCTACGAAACTATATGGTCAGGCTTAGTTTTTGGGTAGGGGAAATACTGCCTCTGCCTACCAGCATCCATCGGTATTCATCTGGCTAGTGTCCGATCAGTGTGTGAGAGAGTTGAGGGTTGCTTGGAAACAGAAACAGTATTTGCTAAGTGAGCAAGGAGACAGCAAGGAGCCTGGGCATGGCTTAACTCAACTGTTCTGTACTAAAGCTGCTTGGTTCTGTGAAACTAAAATTGAAACTCCTCTCCTCTGCTTGTGTTTTGCATTTGGAACAGAATTCTTTTCAGGTGGGGAGGTGGAGTAGAACTCCTTAGCATCAGGGCGTGTTAATAATAATAATATAGGAAATACTAATGCTCTGATGGTCATTTCAAAAAATCCTTTCTTAGTGAGCACCTAGAAGCCAAGAGGAACATACGTGCCAAATTTCAAATTTGTAGGCTTTATAGTCCTGGAAGTTTTGTGATGATGCGTGAGTGGTCTTTCGCTTTTATACATATAAAGATTATCTGTACCTCAGGGTTGAACTATGGGGTTCTTGGTGCTGAGCTTGGTTGTTTTCTTACAGATGTTTCATTACCCAAATAGGTAACATCATCAGTGCATGGATGTTACCCAGCTGGGATAATGAAACATCTGCAAGAAAAGAACCAAGCGCGGAGAGCACCAAAGACCCCACAGCTACCTCTTTGTGGTACAGTTCCCTGTTCGGCAAAAAGAGCTGGAGAAATGTTATGAACAGGTTTGCCAAAAGAGAGTGGATCCCAAGGCAAATCTGACCTGTAGGGTTTCATCGACGGAGCTCCAGTTCCATTGGATGGCCAAGGGAAGCAGGCAGATCTGGGATCTTCTCCGAAGCAGAATGTGTTGGCGACCGTTTGGAAATAAAAGGGAAATGTCTGTGGACAGTAACTTTTATGGCAGAGGTGGGGAACAATGGCCCTTTTATGGCTTGTGGACTTCAACTCCCAGAATTCTGAGAGCTGGCTCAGGAATTCTGGGAGTTGAAATCCGTAAGTCATGAAAGGGCCATCATTCTTCTCCCCCCCCCCACCTACTTTTTATGAAAACCATCTCAGGAAGATTTTCCCTTAAAAAAAAAACGTGGTCACAAAAACCCTCACAGGCTACAAAGTAAGGTATTGTTTAAATAATTCACTCTATTTTATTATTTTCCTTTAAAATAGTTTAAACTTTATGCTACAGACTTGTTTCAAAAAAAGCAAAACAAAAAATCCAGAAAGTCTCATCTTGCTGCGCATATATATATATATATATATATATATATATATACACATCACATAATATATGCATATACTACGTATACACATATATCCACAATTGATTTTTTTTCCTCCAGATCATTAAATATTACATGAAGAGAAGAATGTGTGTTAAAAAGAACCATTTTGTGTGTGTTTTTGACTTTTTAAACTCAGCAGTTACACAAACAAATTCTAACTCTCCCTCTTCCTCCCACCCGAAATAAAATAAAATAAAATAAAAATGAACCCTCTTCCTTGTGGAAGATATGAACAGAGCTGTTAAAACCAGGCCTGTCAAGAAAATTAGAAGCCCGACTGCCTGGTGCTGCAGCTTGCCAAATGCTTATAACAAAATGAGGGTTGGTTGCAGCCAACAATGCCAACTTTACTGAAGGTTCAGATGACAGCTGACCCGAAGGGCACGCTTGGCAAGCCTGTGCTAAAAAAATTATCAAGTGCATTGATCCTTAACCATACAATGGCTAAACTCTCACTTTTCAATAGAGCAAAAGACAAACTGAGACAGGTTGTCGCTCTGCCAAAATAAAATACAACAAAAATAGCAAAAAATTTTAAAAAAACCTCCAAATCCTTTAAACTATCCAGTGATTGTATTTTCTTTCTTTCTTCCTCATCCTTTTTTTAAGATTCCTTTTTAAAATCGAGAGAGGGAGAGGGAGAGAGAGGGAGAGAGAGAGAGAGAGAGAAAATGTAGTGTTTTTAACTTAAAAAGAGAGAGAGAGAGGAGGAAAAAAAAAAACTGGTTACCAAGCTAAAAACCTCATGATTCCTTTAGAACAAACAACAGTGCACAATTGGAAGAAGTTTGGTTAGAATGCAGTCAGTTTTTTTATATATATACATGGAAGTCACAGCAAATACAAACTAAAAAATAGCTTTTTGTGTGTTTTTTTCTGCCCCTCTTCATTTTAAAAAGGTAATCCACCAGTATGCCTCCCCAGATGCTTCTGATACTGGCCAACAACATGAAGAGACTAAATACTGGATTTATTCAATCAGTAGATCAATTAGAGCTATAGCTTTCCTTACTAAAAAAACAACAACAAAAACCAAAGAAAATCCCCCACTTTTTCTGGATTTTGGGGGGATGGGGGAGAAGGGAACTCAAGTTAAAAGTAGCACAAAGCAGCTGCTCTAAGCCAGATTTTCCCCGATCCGGGTCTTCAGACACCCCGACCAGATCTGCGTTTCCTAGTATTGCTCCGTGGGGTTAGCGTTGGCGTGGGAAAATTGAAAGACACAGCTGCGATGATTTTATGGATCTCCCTACTCTTCGGCTATGGTGACACTCAACTGGGGAAGAACCAAGCGCTCCTAGGGCCTTGTTACGCTCAATGCTACTTTATGCATGCCTCCCCGCGCATGTATGGGGTAGCGGCGCGCAAGCTAGGGAGGGTGTTCCCAGGTGGAAATTATGAGATTGCCTCCTGGTGAGAGGCAGGGCCAACCCTTAGAGAGGGAAAGAGGCGATTCTGGACACATACCGCCGGTTGCCTTAAGAACCACAAGAGGAAGGATGGGGATGAGCAACGGTGGGTCTTTCGGATGTTGCGCTAATCCATGTGGGTTAGGAAGAGCTGCATTTGGGCACCGTCTGGACAGCTGCGTGCTACCCATCCCTAGTGAAGGCCGGTCTCTCTCTTGACTGGGCAAGGAGGGGAGAAGCGTAAACAGCTCCCTGCTCTGTATGAAACAAGACTCCCGTTTCACAAGATGTCAATGCTCAGTTTTAAGCGGGGAAAAAAGAGAGTTTTCCTTACGTCAAGAAATGCAGGACTGCAATTCTTCCCGAATCGTTGAGGTCTTATTTCACATCCTTGAAATCAACTTTAGGGGAGCGGGGGTTCTAGTGTAAGGAAGGCTTTCTCGAGTGTGCATGGGTGTGCTCGGGTGTGGTTAGCACACCACTCCCATCTGATATAATGGCCTCGCCACGCTAAGGGTTGTTGAGGCACAAAGGTGCCAACTCAAGCAACCAAGACTTGCAACCTCTTTCTTCCCTGGTTAAGAGATCCCTGGCTGTTTTACACCCCACAATTCTGTAAAGGGGGTGGTTGGGTTCATTTGTCCTTTTTAAGGATGGATGAATCCCCTTTGAATTTCTACACCCGACAGCTTTCACCCACCTGTTTGGCTCCACTACCGCAGCCTCACCCAAGCAACAGAATTTCCCTTTTTTTCTAAAAAAAACAACTGAACAGGCTTCGTGACATTCAAAGGACTGGATCTACCTCGTGTTTTAGCTCCTGCTTCTGAACGGAGCGAAGGACAGAATGTTCCAGGATCTTTCTTTCTTTTTTTAAACCTGAGCAATAATGTAGGGTTGTGTCTCTTAACATTTTTTTTTTTTCAAAAAAACCCCAACTTGCAGGGAAATTCTTCCTGATTTGTGAGCCTGGCCTTTCTTAAAGGGGTGGATGCAGGAAGAGAGAAAATTTCCTTTAAAGCACAGGTCTCCAACCTCAGCAACTTTAAGACTTGTGAAGTTCCCTTGGGAGCTGAAATCCACAAGTCTTAAAGTTGCCAAGGCGGGAGACCCCTGCTTTAAACGACTATGTTCAGAATACGCAAAGGTTTGGTCCGCTGACCACCATTTGCTGCCGAGAAGGCCGGTTTCTGAGGACACGTCACATAAAGCAGGATCGTGCCACCAATCTCTTGGTCATTACATGCAAAATGACCAGGAGATTCAAGGGATTGTTGGGGCCAAGGATACGATACGCCTGTACTACTGTTTTCCTGATGGGAATTATTTGAGGCCAGCTTGCCCAATGACACCGGCCCTTGGGCACAGAATAAATGCCTCCATTATTCCGCCTCCCCTTGAGGGAATAAGGTTGATCTCAGCAGGCAGCAAAAGAAGGCAACTGGGCCTAAGGCCCCAAGAGAGGTTCTACAAGCAAGCGTCACCGTCGTAATTCTTAATTGGGGGGTGAAATCCAGCTCAGTTTAAACAAGATCTGAGAAGAAGAGCCGAGAGCGGAAGAGACTTCTGTCAAATTAAAGCGCCGGTTTTCGTGTTAATGCTTTAAAAAAGCAATGAGCTGCAGGTCATTTCTGAAAAAGTATTGAAATGAAGATCCACGATCTTCCTCTGGTTATCTATTTGGAGAACTTTTCTGAGAAAACATTCAAGTGATTACAGAGTAACTATATTATTAAAGCAGTGCTGCCTGTTCCTTTATGGGTGCCACACCAACGCACACCTTAATTTTATTCCGATGTGTTTGGCGTGCAGAGATCGGAGTCTTCCCTGTTTTATCCCTCGGTTCCAATTTACAAAGAGCTACCCTGGGAAAGAACCGTGCTGAGCCTCTTCGATCACGGGAGAGAAAAATTTCGGAGTTTGTGCTCAGCCATCCTCAAATCCCACTACAGTTTCTCAGCGAGAGCGGAACTTGAAGTGGGCTGACTTTTTAATGGCCTTTTGCATGAAGATAGCTCATCGTTCTCACCCCCCTACAATCGTGTACCTATCACCCCCCAGATATGGGATTACGGCTGCAACCCTGTCCGTTCAAGCCACCTCTGTAAAATACGGCGGCGATCAGAAAGAAAAAACGGCTTTGTTCCTTGTGCTTTTCAAAAAGACAACCCCCCCCCAGAGGTTGTAAGCCAAGCCAAGTGACCAAAAGGAATAAAGTAGCATAGGCAGAAGTGGGCAGATATCGGTTCGCCCCGGTTCGAATGAACCGGTTGCTAATGTTATCATTTTTAATGGCTGGTTCGGCAAACTGGCAAATCCCATCCCTGGCTGGCCCTGCCCACCCCGGCCCTCCCAGGAGTCTCCATGTCACCCATTTTGGATCCCAGGTAAGTACAGGGATTGTGCGGCAGCTCGGGGAGGGTGAAAAAGCTCCCGGGCTCAGGCCTCCCGGAGGCTCGGAGAAAAGCCTCCTGAGCCCGGGGAGAGCAAAAACACCCCCCCCCAGCCATGGTGCAGGAGGCCGAGTAGGCCACGCCCACCCAGCAACCAGGCAGAGAACTGGCTGCCAAAATTTTTGAAGCCCACCCCTCAGTATAGGGAGGGGGAAAATACTAAGAAAACTCAAATCGGGAGTGCAGCTGAAAATTCACTCCTGAATTTGAAACCAAATTGGGAGGCAAACTGGGTCTTTTCGGACCGAGCCTTGGTCCGTCTACGACTGAATCTGTTGGCCCCCTGGAGGTCCCTGGTCCTGACTCGCTGCTTGTTAAACTTCCCCCCATCCCCCTATTAAGGTACAATGAGGATACTCAGGAACCAGTTGGGCCAGCGGTGTCTTTTAATGCTTACACGCTGCCGGAGAGGAAAGCAAAGCAAAGTGGCAACGTTCTGCTTTGGTGGTGAATTTAAAGCAACCGGCGTAGCACTCTCTCTCTCTCTACAGGGTGGGACCGAGAAGGGATTGTGGCTCCCGTCCACTCTGACCGAAAGACATAAAGAGTTAAAAACAACAACAACAAAAAAACCCAAACCAAAACAAAACGTGGAAGCTTGTCTCTGAAGTTCAGTGGGCTGTGCTTTCCGCCGACGGGAATCTCCCTTTCTTTTAGCGAAGTGTTGCCTCTTCAAAGAAATGTCTGAAGTGACTTTGCAGTTTTAAAGGCAGGAGGGAGGGAATGAAAGGGGGTGGGATAGGGGGGCAGAAGAAGAGGAAGAAACTCTCCCAAAGGAGTCTAAAGACTTCCAAAACAAAAACGCCCGGAGTGGATGCTTGGATACCAAGGTGATATCCAGAAACTTCTGTGCCACAAAAAAAAAAAAAAAAAAAAAGGGAAAGGACTAAATAACTAAAAAAAAAAAAAAACCGGAAGAAAAAGGAAAAAAAGAAAAAAACCACAGTGAAAAATTAACTGCTTTACAGTAAGTATTTCCGTCGGCTGTCCTCGTCCAGCGTCAGATCTACCACTTCGGGGGGCGAAGACCAATTCTGCGGAGGAGGGGCCACACCTGTCCATGTCTCTGATTGCCGGGGGCACTGCAGACCTGAGCCGTGTTTCCGGGAAGACACCGTCTGAATGACGCCTCCACGAGGATGGACGTATCTGGGATCAAAGCAGAGGGAGACATGTTCTTGAATATGCCTGATGGGCTTCTTCGGGTGAATGCCGGAGATGCCTCAATCACACGTATGCTGCCCCGAGTCCCGCTGGGAGGGGAGACCGGTGGTTTTAAAACCTCCTAAATAAATCTATTTTATTTGTTGGTTTGAAAAGCTCCTAAATAAATGCAAAATAAATCTATTTTCTTTGGTGGTTTTAAAACCTCCTAACTAAATCTATTGTATTTGTTGGTTTTAAAACCTACTAAATAAATAGAATAGAATACTTTATTGGCCAGGTGTGATTGGACACACGAGGAAATTGTTTTGGTGCAGTGTACATAAAAGTGTACATAAAAGAAAAGATACATTCATCAAGAGTCAGGAATCATCAGGTACAACACTTAATTATAGTCATAGGTTAAAATAAGCAATCAAATCATACTAGGAAACGGTCCATATAAATTGTAAGGATACAAGCAACAAAGTTACAGCCATACAGTCACAAGTGGGAGGGGATGGGTGATAAGGAGTGATGAGAAGATTAATAGTAATAGTAATGCAGACCTAGTAAATAGGTGAATAGTGTTGAGGGAATTGAGGAAATACTAAATAAATCTATTTTCTTTGGTGGTTTTAAAACCTACTAAATAAATGCGAAACAAATCTGTTTTATTTGGTGCTTTTAAAATCTACTAAACCTACTAAACTGATCCTCGACTTACAACTGTTTATTTAGTTCAAAGGTACTGAAAAAAAGTAACTTAGGGCCATTTTTCACAGTGACCACCTTTGCAGCATCCCCAGGGACACGTGATCAAAATTCAGGTGCTCAGTAACCGGTTCATACTTGTGACCATTGCTGTGTGAGTCCCGAGGTCGTCTGATCGCCCTTTTTACAACCTTTGGACAAGCAAAGTCAAGGGGGAAGCCAGAGTCACTTAACAACCGGGTTACTAACTTAGCAACTGTGTGACTCGTTTAGCAAATTGTGGCAAGGTTGTAAAATGGGGCAAAACCCGCCTAACAAGTATCTCATTTAGTAACTTTTGGCCTCAATTGTGCTCATAAGTTGAGGACTACCCGTAATAGGAACGGGAAGTAGGTGGCCAATGGTTTAAGTTGGCTAAGTTGAGAAAAATCAATGGCTTGTTTTGGTTAAACCGGTCAACCTGATGTCAACCTCCATTATGTTCTGGGGTGAAATTTGTCATTTCCTAAAGTTTTGCTGCTGGCAGACAACAGGAAGAACACTTAGACTTATATAATGCTTCCCAGTACTTTACAGCCCCCTCTCAGCGGTTTACAGAGTCAGCCTCTTGCCCCCAACAATCTGGGTCCTCATTTTACCCACCTCAGAAGGACGGGAGGCTGAGTCAACCTTGAGCCAGTCAGGATCGAACTCAGTGGGCAGAGTTGGCCTGCAGTACTTCATTCTAATCACTGAGCCACCATTGGCAAGGAAGGAAGGGAAGGGGAGAGGGACAGAGGAAGAAAGGGAGAGAGGGTGGAAGGGAGGGAGGGAGGAAGAAAGGGAGAAAGAGAGGGAGGGAAGGAGGAAGGGCAATAGCCTTTAGACTTATATACCGCTTCCCAGTGCTTTACAGCCCCCTCTAAGCGCTTTACAGAGACAGTCTCTTGCCCCCAACAATCTGGGTCCTCATTTTACCCACCTCGGAAGGAGGGAAGGCTGAGTCAACCTTGTGCCTGGTGAGATTCGAACTGCCAAATTGCAGTCAGCTGGCACAATACTGCACTGTAACCGCTGAGCCGTGGCTCATAACAAGAATGGAAGGAGCAAGTGGGAAGGGTAAATCAAACAATATGGGAGGCAAATAGGAAAACAATATGAGCGAATAGCAGTGGCGGGCAACTATGCCCCTTTCCAGCTGTGGACTTCAACTCCCAGAATTCCTGGATGGCTTAGGAATTCTGGGAGTTGAAGTCCATAGCTTGTAAAAGGGCCATTGTTTCCCATCTGCGGCCAATAGTCAACCCAGAGCAATTGATTGCATGATCCTCAGAATTTATTGACTTTTACTTGTATTTTTGCATGAACTGATGCAACATCGAAGCCAACGTTTATAATATCTACATTATTGGGGAAGGGGTGGGTGGGTGGGCTTTGGGAAGGAAAAAAAAAGTGGCTAGTCCACAAGTTAATGGGTTTCAACCCCCAAATCTCAGGAATTGAACAATACAAGGGATCACGGTGAGATATTTACAGAAAGGGTGCTTGGCGATTTGCCAAAAGTACTGGCAATAAGGAAGATGCAATTCTATCAATGTTTTCCAAATTTTAAGCGTGACATTAACAGGATAAGGTAGATGACATGAGTGCGCGGATTTCTCGTGTCAGGCAATGCTTCCCCAAGTTCATTAAATTAGAAATAGACTTAGCAATAACAAGTTGAGTCCAACGGGACCACTCCCGAATCAGTTAACTCAAGCCAATAATAAATATAAATACACACACAGACACACAAAGATATGACTTGACCTTCTCTGAGACTCTTCATTTTTTTTTTATAACGGCACTGCAGCATGGGTTATCCTCACCTTACAACCATTCATTTCGTGTCCATTTAATTAATTGCTGAATTAAATATATACGCTGCCCTTCTCACGGTAACAGTGACCCTTGTTTACAACAGGGCTGGAAAAAAAGTGACCGATGCATTTTTCAACATCAGAGTGTCCCCGGGGACGGTGTATGTGTGTATGTGTGTATGTGTGTGTGTATATGTGAGTGTGTGTGAGATGTGATCAAAATACAGGTGCTTGGCAGCTTCCCACTTGCGCCCTGAGATCAGGTGATCATCATTTGTGATCTTATTAAAGGAGACTTCAGACAGAATCAATAGGAATGGGGGCGGGGGAGCGCCAGATTTGTCAGAGTATTTTCATGAACTGGAATAGAGTATGGTAACAAAGTCAGCCAATGAATAGGCATAGCAACTAAGTCGGCCAATGAGGACTGTTTGGAAACTGAAACTAGAAATAGCCTAGGCGTGGCTCTGTATTAAGCTCTGCAGTTCTGCAGCTATGTTGAGCTCTGAGTCTGTCTATTGAAAATGAAATGGTTTCTCTCCTCTGCTGTGTGTCTGGCTTGCCTGCTGAACAAAAGGAAAACTGAAGTCCGTTTCTCTGCTGAAGTTGAGTTGATTGTCACATGTCTACTCCTGTCTGAGTTTGCTCCACGTTGGAGAAATCCACAACTGGTATTGTAACACTTACTTAATATGTTTATAAAGATGTTAAATGAAGCAACAGCGATCTGTGTTTATTTTTCTGGCTCTGAATTTACGCTGCAAAATTCTGAACAAGATTAACTTAACAAGCTTGTGAATCGATTCACACCCGCAAGGGGGGAAAAAAAGGTGATAAAATCGATCCCTCAACAACCACATCGCTTAGTGACGGAAGGTTTGGTTCTGATTGTGGTTGTAAGTCGAGGACTTCCTGGATTTTCAATTACCTGCCTTAATCCCTTTCTGTTAGGTTTGGAGGCTTGTTTCAACAACTGAGAGAAAAAGTTTCTATTTTCTCATTCCCCAGGAACCCTTTGGTTTAAATCTTAATATTATTGGCCGGGAGGCTCAACTAGAATTCACTGCACCCTATAAAAAGCTGGAATAACCTTCAGGATAAGTGAAGGGCTGCCCTTTTAGGCTGGACATCTGCATATGATTCAGATCTCTCCTCTCAAGGAAGGAAACACTGAAGGGGAAAGATACTTTTGGGTTAACCTTTAATGGTTAATAACTATGGAGATTCTCAGTCATCCAGGCCATGGTTTTTTCTTTCAAGAGGCAACTGGACTTTCTAGTTTTTCTTTGAAGCCGTTTCACTTCTCTTTTTTTAATATATATTGATACATTTTTTTCAATTAACATACATAACAGTGTATTTATTGTCTGGGTCAATTGCTTACGTAATGTTTTCCCAGTCTCCTAATTTCTACTTCTATTACCCAACCATTTATGAAACCAATCCCATATTTGAAAATATTCTGTATCTTCACTCTCTTTTATCTTTAACGTCAAAGTCCATTTCTGTGCAATCTAATATTTTTTTAAAATTACACCTTCTTCTCTCGGTGTTTTCTTAATTTTTCCTAGACGTTTCGCTTCTAGAAGCGGAGAGCTGAAGAAGCTTCTTGGATGAGAAGCGAAAGGCCTTCAAAGAATAACCAGAAAGTCCAAGTTGCCTCTTGAAAAAAATAAATAAATCACTTTTTGGGGGGGAAAAGCCTTCTGCAGGCAACAGAAACGTAACCCCAAAAATCTTAACCTTAATTCCTTAGTTAACCTTACTAAAGCTTAACCTTTAACGATTAAGACCTGCTAGGGCAGGGGATCTCCAAAGCTGGCAACTTGGAAGACTTCAACTCCCAGAATTCACCAGCCAGCCAGGGAATTCTGGGAGTTGAAGTCCACAAGTCTTCAGGTTGCCAAATTTGGAGACTCCTGTGCTATTGGGAGGAGGGGAGGGGACGAACACGGTTCTGCAAATTGGGCTTTAACCGAAAAACGAGGGAAGAGCTTCGTTTTGGCACCTGTGCTCATAGAGTTCTTCACTCTTGCTGCTCGCCTTTCCTTTTGGCAGCTCATGGGTTTTCTCTGCCTTCATCTCACTTCTGCCTACGCCTGGGATGCTCTGTCCCCTTCCTGCTTGACAGACTTCGTTCCTGTTTCAAAGAAAGATCTCTTTACTTCTTGCGCTTCTCTCCTTGTAGGGTGACTCTCTGCTCTGACTTGGCTGGTTTAAGCAGCTTTTGTCACAACTACCACGTGTTTTTTACGGACTCTCTGAAGCCCAGCATTCCATGTTTTTTTTTTTTTTAAATGCTGCTTCTACATCTGAAATTAACCTGAAAAGAAACCAAGCCACCTGGCGTGTCTATGGAGATTCTCAATCATCCCGTTGATGGTTGTCCCAAAGGTGCCTTTTTTTTTTCAGGCTTTTCTTTTGGGGTAGTTTTTCTTTTGGGGATTTTCTTTTGGGGTGGTGCAGTGGCCTAGAGGTGGGGCTCTCGCCTCACCATCAGGAGGCTGTGAGTTCCATCCCAGGCAGAGGCAGATATTTTCTCTCTCTGGGCACAATGAGAATATATCTGCTGAACCAAACTCCACATTGGCAACAAGAAGGGGATCCGGCCATTAAAACACTCTGCTGGCTCCATTCAGTTGCTCAGACTCCACCCCACAAGGGATTATGGGATTGTTAAATTGAAGACGATGAACTGGGTTTTCTTTGTTTTTTTCCTTGAAGACGTTTCGCTTCTCACCCAAGAAGCTGCTTCAGTTCTGACTCTTCAGAACTGAAGAAACTTCCTGGATGAGAAGCTTCTTCCGTTCTGGATTTTTCAAGAGGCAGCTGGGCTTCCTTTATTTTTTCCTAGAAGACGTTTCGCTTCTCATCCAAGAAGCTTCTTCAGCTCTGACTCTTCAGAACCGAAGAAGCTTCTTGGATGAGAAGCAAACACGTCTTCTAGGAGAAACAAAGGAAGTCCAGCTGCCTCTTGAAAAAGCACCTTTGGGAAAAAGCCATTTTGCAGGCAACAAAAGCATCACCCCCAAAGCCTAACGTCCGTCATTTTGAAAACTTATTCCAGCTTTTTAATTATAGTCAGAATTTAAAAAAAAAAGAACCAGAAGCAAATGGGAAAAACCTAATAAGCACCTTGCATGTTCTTGAACACCCACAATCTCCACTTCGCTATCGGAGGAGGCAACGTTGATTTCTTCATTGACCTGGGCATGGCTGGTGGGAAGTTTGCTGCTTGCCAGGAACTCAGCATCCAGATGATCTACGGGAAAGAAACCAACAGACATCAGCCAACCAAAAGATTCGGGGGGTCTGGAACAGCTTCACTGCTCAGGTAAATCAAAGATCCTTCTCAATACAAGCACAGCTGCAAACCTCAGGGCTAGTTTTAAAACAGCGCAAAACAAATTCTGCAAAGAATGGAATGGGTTAAAAAATAGAATAGGATAGAACTCTGGAAAGGACCTTGGAAGGTCTTCTAGTCCAGCCCTCTGCTCAAGCAGGAGAACCTATACCATTTCAGACAAGTGACTGTCTAGTCTGAAAAACCTCCAGTGATGGAGTGCCCACGATTTCTGGAGGCAAGCTCTTCCACTGGTTAATTGTCCTCATTGTGAGGAAATTTCTCCTTAATTCCAGGTTGCTTCTCTCCTTGATTAGTTTCCAACCACTGTTTCTTATTCCTGCGCTCTGGTGCTTTGGAGAATAATTTGCCCCTCTCTTCTTTGCGGCATCCCCTCAAAATACTGGTGGAACACTGCTATCATGTCATCCCTTATTCTTCTTTTCTTTAGACTAGCCCAGAGGTCTCATTCTCGCGGCCCAATTGCGGCCCGCAGGACGATAACATGTGGCCCCCACCGTGATATGAAAGTATAATATCCCTTATGCGGCCCAGCCTCACCCAGACTCTGCCTCCAGCGGCCCCCAGGCAAATTGAGTTTGAGACCCCTGCACTAGGCAGACCCAAAACCTGCAGTCATTCCTCATATTGTATCTTCGTACTCAACGGAGTGTCCCAACTTTGTATTATACACATTGTTGCATCCACGCTGCCACGACAGGTTGCCCTAGGTATTACAACCATACGTTTGAAGTTACAATAGCCAATAGCAACACCAATAGCATTGAGGCTTACATATCGCCCCACGGTGCTTTACAGCATTCTCTGGGCTGTTTACAATGCAGAAGCATTATTTTGAATATTGCTCCCAACAACCTGGGCCCTCATTTTACCGACCTTGGAAGGATGGAAGGCCGAGTCCATCCTGAACCCTGTCAGGATGGATCTCCAGGCTGTGAGCAGAGTTTTGTCTGCAATAATTTTGTATGTATGTATGTATGTATGTATGTATGTATGTATGTATGTATGTATCCATCCATCCATCCATCCATCCATCCAACCATCCATCCATCCATCCATCTACATACCACCTACCTACCTACCTACTTATTTAATTTGTCATGTTTATGTAGCGTATATTGGAGAAGTGATGCAGTGGCCTATAGGTGGAGCTCTCGTCTGAGTTTGATCCTAGGTAGAGGCAGATATTTCCTTCTCTGGGCACACTGAGAATATATCTGCTGAACAAAACTCTGCACTGGCGACAGGAAGTGTCATGTCCCAGTTGGAATCTTATTCCGAGGGAGAGGTGGAACAGCTGACAGGGAGTGGGAGTGTGGCTCTGGTGGCTGTGGAGGAAACTGGGGAAGGGCACAGTCCGTCTGGGCATTCAGAGGAAGACCCGGGCCCACACCCTCTGCATCTTAGGGCACGCAGGGAGCAACGTGAGTTGCGTGGTTTACGGAGGAGGAAAGGGCCCTGATCCCCTTCATGGGCTGCAGCTGGGAAGACTGTTTGAAAGGGCAAAGTGCGCATGGCAAAGTTGCTGGAAGCAAAGCGTGAAATTATGTTGGTTTGTCAAGTCTTATCGGAGTTCTGGCGTCTTCCCAAGTGTGTGTATTTCGTTATCTTTTGACATCTGCAATCCTTTATCCTGCCCTGTCTCGTTAATTGCTGCAGTTCGGTTTGTGTTGGTTTTTCTTTATAATTTATATGTACTTTGAGTGTTTCTTTTAAAAAGTGTTCTTGGGAGAGTTTTTCTTCAGCCGATGATAATTGGACATTGGAGGCCAAGTTGGAGGAATTAAAGGGACTTTACTTATTTTTGTGACTTTGTTGCTTTTGTGCCACGCCCCTTTGGGTCATCACAGGAAGGGCATCCGGCCCTTAAAACACTCTGCTAGCTCCATTCAGTTGCCCAGACTCCACCCCACAAGGGATTATGGGGTCATTGAAAGGAGACGATGATGTAAGTGTATATTGGAGGTGGTGACTCTTTGAGAGCTGTATGCAATGAAATTTCATTTTAATGTATGCCGATTAGTGTATATTCAAAGTGACAATAAAGCGATTCTAAGTCTCTATGCTTAATAGTGAGTGCACTTTAACCGCGGTGCCAGTAGAGCTCTTGAAAACGACACTGAAAAAAATTACTTATGACCGATGTTCACACTTACCACTGTGGCAGTATTCCCATGGTCAGAATTCGAGCACTTGGCCACCGGCATTGTATATATGATTGTCACAGCGTCCTGGGATCATGTGATCGCTATTTGTGACCTTCCTATCCAGCTTCCGACAAGCAAAGTCAATGATTGTTGGATTTGCTTAACGACCTCATGATTCACTTAACTATAAGGATTTGATCAATCGTCGTGACCAAAAAAAAAAAAAAATTGCAATAAAGGGGACAAAACTCACTTAACATTTGCCGTGATTAGCAATGGAACTTTGGGGCTCAATTCTGGTTGTAAGACAAGGACTGTCTATTATATTCTTATCCTGCCTTTTGTAAATGTATTTTTCATGGCAGCCAACATACTGAATACAGCTAGTCCCTCAGGTTACGATGGCAACTGGGACCAGAACTGCCACAAAGTGTGACATTCCGCAATTGTATCCTTTAGCAAGACAATCCCAGTTGCCATCACAAACCCAAGGCGCATCGGTCATTAAGTGAAAAGTGGAAGGGGAGTACCCAGGGAACTCCTATTTGAGAAAGCGATCAATGCAAGCTTCAAGCCCGTGTTTCTTCTTGGTATATCTCAGTCTCCAAACAATAGAGAAGAGCAGATAGATGAGGCTGCCTGAAAAATATAGCAGCGGACCAATATCAGCTGGTAAGTACACTTATGTACCACAAGCAATTCTTAAAAAGAATTTGTTACAAAGGAGAACAGCGTTTTAACCGCATTTCTGCACCCAGTGCAAATTGAACACTGTCGGATTGTATTAGATGTTGAGAGGCAGAGATATTTATTGCACTTCTCTTCCACTGATGGGGAAGTCATAATCCAAAAATACAGCTCAGAGCAGCGGTAGCCTCAGCATTAATTTAAATAAATTCCCAGCCTGTCTTTCCACCTCCTCCCCTACTTCGTACATATTGTGGCTTACAAATATAAAATTCAATCGAGCCACTGAAATATCAGTTTAAAGCAAAACTGTCTCCTGAAGCTACAGTTTTCTTCTCATTAGCTACACTAACGAGCCTCCTTCACGAGAAACTTCCGAAGCCGTAGAAACAAAGCAGGATGATATGTGGCAGAAATAAGAAATGAGCTTCAATGCCGGATCTCGACATAGTTAAGATACAGCAAAATTCTTAGAAAAGAATTAAGGGGTCCTTGGTCCTCTCTGAGCTTGGTTGTTTTCTTGCAGATGTTTCATTACCAAGCTAGGTAACATCATCAGTGCTGAAAGGAAGGAACTACCAGCTGAGTCAAACAAGCTAACAATAAACAACAGCCTAATCGAGGAACCACCGAGACCACTCCCACCAACAGGGTGTAGAAAGGTAGCACCCATCCCTCTCCTAGAAGAATGAAATATTTTGAGAAATATGTTTAAAAAGCCAAATATTGTATTTCCCTGGATGAGAAATGGGAGAAACACGCTATAGGAAAGCAGCCCCCACCTTTCTTAATAGCCCACAGCAGATGCCAGCACTTAAGAGATAAGGAGATAGATAGCTCTATTCATAGGCAAAAATTCCCTGCAGCAAGGTCTGAACAAAAAGTAGGATTAGCCCTCAGCCACAATAGGAATTGCACAACAAGCCCCTTCATTGCCTCAGCCAAACTTCAACCAAACTTAGCTCAGACTCCTAGGATTTGAACATGGCCCCATGGGAGTATGACAACAGCCAATAGAATACGTGTTCTTGCACAGGAACAGGAAGCTCAAGTGCAAAGCCCAAGAGAAGGTATAAATACCCCCCACTCTCAACTCCATGTGTTCAGCTGCACTAGGGAACTATGGGCTTGGTGGTTCTGCTTCATCATTAAAGCACCTTTCCAATCGGCCTCCATGTTTCCAGTATCTTTCTTCCCACTTGGAAGTAAACCACATGGTTATTTCTCCCAACAAGGGCAAATGACGGGTATATAAAAATAAGAGCAAACACCGCTCCCTTCTACCACTGATGATGTTTCCTAGCTGGATAATGAAATGTCTGCAAGAAAACCAACAAGCTCAGAGAGCAGCAAGGACCCCACAGTTCAACCCTGAGCTACAGATACTCTCCACTATCTAAGAGTCAGAGCTGTCACAAGCTCACATGCAGCAAAAGTTGGGATTAACTGAAACTTCCAAAAAAATCCTCCTGGGTAGGCCCCACAAAGAACTGGTTCGAACGTTGTGCTACGTGTTCAATTGTAGTTTGTGCCCTAATAGGTTGTCTTCATAGAACATGCTAAGACTAAATCACAGTTTACAAGCAGTCGTGACCAAAGAAAGCCAGCATATCATGTTATGGCATCTGTTTGAACCTGGTCACAATAACGCCCTACAAAAAGTCAGCTCAATAAATTGCAAGAACCTGGATGACAATGGTCAGGGGCCTCTATTGTGGTCCTACTCAATGAGCCAGATATATCTCATAAAATTGCACTGAGGAGAGGGGTTTTTTACCATCAAAACACTCTGGAACAATGCTGCATTTGAAGTACAATCTTGTATATCAGTGTAAAGACTCTTTATCTATCTGTAAAATTTATTGGCTTGTTACCCAGCATTTTACCACACGACAACTCTGTGCAGCTTACAATATTAAAAGATAAAGCTATAAAGAAAATCTGAAAGACAAGTAAAATACTGTAAGAATTCAAGTACTGAGCCCCAATTAAAAGATAGGGGAGCAGAATAAGAAGAGGAGGAGGTGGAATCTGTTATTAATCTATCAATCAATCACCTTCCATACATGTTTGAAACCTAGTCTCTCTCTCTCTCTCTCTCTCTCACACACACACACACACACACGAGCACCACCTTATAAAATTACTTTGGGTTTGGGTTTGTGCGCATGATATGGATTCCCCATTCGAGAGACGTGGTGGCGCAGTGATTAGAATGCAGTATTGAAGGCTGACTGCCCATTGCCAGCAGTTCGAGCCTGACGGGCTCAAAATTGACTCAGCCTTCCATCCTTCCGAGGGAGGTGAACTAAGGATCCAGATGGTTGGAGGCGATATGCTGACTTTGTAAACTGCTTAGAGTGGGCTTTGAAGTGGTATATAAGTCTAAATGCCCGTTGCTAGTTATGCCTCTAATCTGCAGCAGGGAAAGACCCAAATGGGCCATTGGTTAAGAAAGCAATAGGAACTGCCTAATTTGACGCAAGGACATTCCTGGCATTTCCTGTTATTGCAAGGGCTAGTCAAGTGGATAATAAGTACCCTGCGCAAACTTATTGACAAAAGTACACGTCCAGATAAGCCCAGGGGAGCTTGCTGCCCTGAAGGTGAGGGAAGAAACAGACAAGTCCTCCCTCACAAACACTTCAGCTAAGGGTCTGAAGGAAACCTATACAACGTTTGGACTAAAACATACAGACTGAGGCCTAAGAGCTGCCCATGATCTCTTTTGGAGCCCCTGGAGGTCCTCCAAATGTTTCTGCCACGATGGTAATTTTTTTAACGTGAGCAAAAGGATGATGAAGTGCATTGTATTGATTATATTTTGTCAATTGAATTATATGATTGAGATCCAAGTTTGCTTTCGGTAGGGACCTTTGAATTTCTTCCTCTTTTGGGAGGGTGACTACAGACATCATTCTGAGGTCATGGCCTTCAGCCCTGAAGGAGTTGAATGCATTCAAACAATGCTGTATGACTCACACCTTCTGGGGCCTGGTTTGAAATCCAGAAGAGGTCAGGGAGTCACTCTGAAAGACATGCCAGTTTACAAGATAGCCCTCGACTTACAACAGATCCCTTAGTGACTGTTTGAAGTTATAATGGCACTGAAAAAAGGGACTTAAAAGGGAATAAAAGTGAAAGAATAGGAAGGAATGAAAATACTTTAATTGGTTTTAATGATTTATAAAGCACAATTGAAAAGAAATGTGAAAGGTTTATAATGACATCAACATCAGTTGTCAGGATGAATTTCAATAGAGGAACCATTTTATTCACTATTTTTATATATATTTTTTCTTTTTTTAGAATTTAGTGTGTATTTTTAAGGGAAAGTACCAAGCCGAATTCGGTTGATAAGAGTTATATAATATAAAACAGATATTAGAAGCTGAATGTTATAATTGTATAATGTATAAATTAAATGTTTAATGAGATTTAAAAGGATTAACAATTATAAGATATAAAAGTGACACACTCTACTTGGTAATCACAGGGGAAACCTTGCTTTTTAATGCTTGGAAGGGGAGGGAATTTTTAATTTTCTTTTCCCTTTTGGGATGATGGTGGAAAAAGAATGTATGAAATTGTAAACAGGACAGACAAAAGTACAAGTATAATGACTAGAAAGGTATAGAAATTTAGAAAAAAGATACGTAATTGAATTAGAAGGGAATGAGATAATTATAAAATAAGATTGAGGAAAGTAAGGGAAGGGGAAAATTATTGAGAAATTAATAAAATGGTGACAACATATGAAATTGAATACAAAGATGAATATGTAACTGAGTTTATATCTGTATGGAGATGTGATAATCTGGAATCATGCTGTTCTCTAAAAAAAGATGTTCTATTTTTATTATGTTTTGTGAAAACCCAAATAAAACTTTTACAAAAAAAGGGGGGGTGACTTATGACCATTTTTCATCCTTATGACCATTGCAACATCCCCGTGGTCACATGATCAAAAATCTTGCTTCGCAACTGGTTCATATTTATGACGGTTGCAGTGTCCCGGGGTCATGTGATCCCCTTCTGCGACCGTCTGACACAGATTCACTTAACCATGTGACTAACTTCACTGTGGGAGATGACCAGGCCTAGACCGAGGGAGGGGTCAAATATGTCATCAGTCACGAGTCCCTACGTCCGCAAAAGATCTAAGTTCAGCCCATCTTGAGTGCCTTTCTTATCTCCCATTCTGTCATGCCCCTGTGGGAGTCTGAATCTGAGGAGGAAGACAAACAGCTGACAGGGAGCGGGAGTGTGGCTTCGTTGGCTGTGGAGGAAACTGGGGAAGGGCAAAGTCCAGCTGGGCAGAGCAGGGGGAGAGACAGAACAAGAGAGAGGGAGTTCAGAGGAAGACCCCAGGCCTACCTCCTCTTCATCCTAGGGCATGCAGGGAGGAATGGAGAAGAGAGCAACGTGGGTTGTGTGGCTTACGGGGGAGGAAAGGGCCCTGATTCCCTTCATTAGCCACACCTGGGAAGAGAGTTTAAAAGAAATACATGCTGACTGTGGCAGCTGCTGGGAGCAAATGGAACCCAAAGTTTATGTTCCTGAGACATTTGTTAAGTGAATTTTGCCCCCAGTTTACAACCTTTCGTGCCACAGTTGTTCAGAGAATCACTGCAGTTGTTAAATTAGTAAAACGGTTGGTAAGTGAATCTGGCTTCCTTGTTGACTTTGCTTGTCAAAGAGGTTGCAAAACGGGATAACGTAACCTCGGGACACTGCAATGGTCATAAGTAGGAGTCAGTTGCCAAGCATCTGAATTTGGATCATGTGACCCTGGGGGATGTGGCAACCCTGCTCAGTGCGAAAAACGGTCACAAGTCACTTTTTTCAGGACTGTTGTCACTCTGCACGGTCACTACATGAACTGTTGTTCACTACCTGTACTCATTTGAGCTATCTGAAACTCCCGATTTCCGTGGCGCTTGACATTAAGAACGGCGGGAATTCGCTAAGCAACTCTGGCAAAACAAGTCATCAAAATGGGTCAAATTCACTTAACAACGGTCTCGTTTCACAACAGAAATTAGGGGCTCAATTGAGGTCCAGGATCGCCTGTACTGCAAGTAGGCAGATATCTTTTTGCGCAGGTATTACTACTGCAGGACCTAGGTTGGGATCATGTGATTCCACATGGAAAGAGAAGTAAACCTTGAGGGGAAGCACCAGAAGCAGTGGTGGGATTCAAATTTTTTTTTTTACTACCAGTTCTGTGGGCGTGGCTTGGTGGGTGTGGCTTGTTGGGCATGGCAGGGGAAGGATATTGTACAATCTCCATTCCCACCCCACTCCTGGGGAATGGTTGCCACCGGTTCTCCGAACTACTCAAAATTTCTGCTACCGGTTCTCCAGAAATGGTCAGAACTTGCTGAAGACCATCTTTGACCAGAAGGCTGCTATGATCCCAGCAAGACCCATGAAATACATTCTACCCACTTGTCTCTGCATTCAGCTCTTCCAGCAAACCTCTCGTCCTCCAAGTAGGCTCAGCGTCCTGGTTAGCGACGGAACTGTTGTGCTCTTGAACGGCTGCGGCTGCCAAAAGATTGTCCACGTTCACCACTTCGGGGTCAGAGTTTGTGTCCGAGATATCGTAATGGGGCACGACGGGAGGTCCATCTGGAAAGGAAAGGAAACCTACAGAGATCAGTGATGATTGACTGCCTTTGGCTGTAAAAACCCAACATGTGAGCATTTCAAAATAAACGGCATGTAAAACATATGAGCTGTTGCAATAATACACCTGAATAAAATGCTTAACATAAAAACTCAGGAAATGAATATGTGAAACAGACAGCTGTCCTTCCCATTAAAACATAGACCCCTAATTCTGTCACAGGAATTAAATGATTTCTATTTAAAAAGAAAGAAGGATGGTGTAGTTTTTTTTGTTTGGAAAATGGCTGCTTAAATCTAATAAATTTCAAATACATGTCTATACTGGTTTTATTTTGGTTTTAGAGTGTTACGTTTAGAAAAAAAAAATATAACCCTGATATTAAAATATAAAATACAACCCTGATATTCATACGGTCGATCTGATATTATACAGAGTCTTAAAAGACAAATAATGGGCAAATCATCATTTTTCAGGTTATTCATCTATCCACCCTTACAAAAGAATTTGATCCCAACTTTTTCAAGTTGCAGTATTTGTTGTTTAGTATGGAAGGACTATAAAACAAAATTCCAGATGGAAATTTGAAGTAGAACGTAACAGGCCTATTCCCAAACTAACCACGCTAGTAACAATTACCTATTAATACAGAAGAGGAGGAGAAATTAAATAAAAAAAGGCACTGGTTTTGTGACACAAAGTCAATGGACCAATTCAGATATGGCCAAATTCGCCGTCAGAAATACGTTCTAAGATCGTGTATTCCTCTCTTCTGCATTTTAGTTTCTGGGAATTTGCCCAGAAAATTGCCTTCCTGTCCAAATGAGCCATGTTTTGTGTTCCCATTTGTCATAGTTTACTTCAAAATTGGAACTGGAAATTTCAGTTTGAAATGGGCTTAAAACTATAGTTTGCACGCACACATACAAAATCAGAGTTTGCTCATTTGTAAGCTGCTGTTGTTGGCTCACCAGGGCTACCTCAGGAAGTGAAGGAAGGAAGTGAGCATTATTGCAAGCACGTCTGGGTTGCCAAATTATATAATCAGTCATATCTGAACCAAATCCAAAATTTCACTATGTCTACTTGGATGCACATTATTCCCCAGGTGTTCCCAAAGGAACGCAGAACGTTTTTTTTCCCCTCCAGTTTTATTTTCAGAACAATCCTATAAAGGAAATTAGGCTGAGGGATGATTTTTAATCTCAAGGGTTGCAACGGCTCAGCGGTTGAAGACGCTGAACTTGTCAGCTAGAAAGCTGACAGACCAAGTTTGAGACCTGAGCACAAGGCAACGGGGTGAGCTCCCATTCCTATCTCAGCTCCGGCCAGCCTAGCAGTTCGAAAGCATGCAAATGCAAGTAGATAAATAGGTACCACTTCGGTGGGAAGGGAACAACGTTCTGTGCAGCTTGGCGTATAGTCATGCTGTCCACATGACCATAGAAGTGTCTTCGGACAACGCCGGTTCCCTGAGCTAAGAAATGGAGACAAGCAACATCCCCAGAGTTGGACACGACTGGACGGGGGAAACTTTTACCATTTTTATTCCCAATGTCACTTAAGGTGAACTTGAGACTTCCTAACCATCACATCCGTAGAGGCCATCAATCATTTTGTGATTGAAACCCATTTGGGGATTCAGTGCTCAGCTTAGGATAGTCCTCAAAAAGAATGTGGACATTTCCTGTTTATTTCATTTACTCCCAGGTCCTATTATCACAAGTTTTCCTCGATCTGAAGCATACAGCATTTATGTGATGGGAATGTGTGTAATTGTTAAGAAGTCTGAAACATTTAAATCAGGGATGGCCAACCTTGGCGACTTGATGATTTGTGGACTTCAACTCCCAGAATTCCCCAGCCAGCCATGGCTGGCTGGGGAATTCTGGGAGTTGAAGTCCACAAATCTTAAAATCCACAAATCTTAAAATCGCTAAAACTGGTTACTCCTGATTTATGGGCTTACCAGTTAATCAAATTGATCACTTGACTAAGAAAGGGATCAGAAAGTCCAGCATTCTTGCTTTCCGCCACGATCAAATTCATTTTTGGAAGCCCATATGCAGGGTAAGAGCCGGAGAAAGGGGGGGCCCCTCCTTCGCGGTTGCTCTCCAGCAACGGGCAGTGAATCATCATCCTTAACAATGGTTTATAATCACTTCCATAAATTCATCTCCTGCCTCTTTAAATGCTTCTTTGAAACCAGCAGCTGTCTCCACCATAAATCCCTTACGCTCCTGAGGACATCCTAAGGATGTTTTGCAGATAATGGAAGAGGAAGCCTCTTGCTGTCGAGAGAACCCGCCCTCATTTAAGTTGTCACTTAAAAGGAATTTGGAGATGGTAGTAGTAACGTTTGCTCAATAGTTCCCTTGGACTCCTAGCCCAAGGCTGGGAATTGCCTCTGCCAAACATTTTAGGGAATTCGCTACATGTTGAGACGCACAGTGTTGGGCTCATGATTGATCCAGAACAGGTAGTCCTCCATTTACAATCACCATTTCCGTTGCTAAGCGAGACAGTCGTTAAGTGAATTTTGCCCCATTTGATGGCCCTTCTTGCCACCGTTGTTAAGTGGATCACTGTGACTGAGCGAGCAATATGGTTCTTAAGTGAATCCAGCTCCCCAGGTGTTTTTGCTTGACCGAAAATCGTAAGAGGGGACGACACCACCGTCATAAATTGAGTCAGTTGCCAAGCATCTGAATTCTGATTACATGAACAGGGGGATGCTGCAAAGGTTATAAATGTGAAAAACGGTCGTAAGCTCCTTTTTTCAGTGCCGTGGTAACTTTGAACGGTCAGTAAACGAATTGTTGTAAGTTGGAGACTGCCTGTTTAAAAACAACTTTTAACATTAGAAAGGCTGTTGTATTGCATGCAAGGTAAGCTTCAGCCCGATATAACTAGAGATGATAGTTCGAATAAACTGTATTATAGGGAAAGAGCTTGAAGGCTGAAGATCTACAGTTCAAACTAAAGACATTTCTCTGTTATCAGTAGAGAATAGCAATAGCAATTGCACTTACAGTGCTTTTACAGCCCCCTCTAAGTGGTTTACAGAGTCAGCCTCTTGCCCCCAACAATCTGGGTCCTCATTTTACCCACCTCGGAAGGATGGAAGGCTGAGTGAACCTTGAGCCTGGTGAGATTTGAACTGCCAAACTGCAGGCAGCCGGCAGTCAGTAGAAGAAGCCTGCAGTAATGCGCTCTAACCACTGCGCCACCATGGCTCATAGCATAATCCCCATAGCAATAGCAATAAGACTTATTTATCACTTCATGTTGATTTACAGCCCTCTCTTAAGTGGTTTACAGAGTCAGCCTCTTGCCCCCCCAGCAATCTGGATCCTCATTTTACCGACCTCAGATGAATGGAAGGCTGAGTCAACCTTGAGCTGGTCAGGATTGAACTGCTGGCAGTGGGCAGAGTTGGCCTGCAATATACTGCATTCTAACAAATTGCATCACCAGGGCTCTTATATAGGTAGTCCTGGACCAACAATTGAGCCCAGATTTTCTGTTGTTAAGTGAGACAATTGTTAAGTGAATTTCACCTCAATTTTTTTGACCTTCCTTGGCCTCAGTTGTTCAGTGAATCACTGCAGTTGATGAGTTAGTAATCCAGTGAAGTGGATCTGGCTCCCCCGTTGAGTCTGCTTGTCAGAAGGTCGCAAAAGGGGATCGCACGATCCCGGGACACTGCAACCGTCATAAATATGAGTCAGTTGCCAAGGGTCTGGATTTTGGTCACCTGACCGTGGGGAAGCTGACAAAGGTCCTAACTGCGAACAACAGCCCTAAATCACTTTTTTCAATGCTGTGGCAACTTCGAATGGTCACTAAATGAACTGTTGCAAGTCGAGGACTACCATAAAGGACCTTCCCTCAAGAAAAGAGATATTTGGACATGGAACTTTTAAACATTGACGTTCCATCTAGCTGACAAATTTTTTTAAAAAAAGAATCGACATTTTAATCCGCAGTTTTCCCTTTTAAAATGTTTGGCAGGTTAAGATTCTGAGACAAGTTATACATGGAACACCTGAAATCAGTTTTGCAGTTTATACTAAAGGAAGGTACAGTCAAATCTAGTTTCTTTTTGAAAACACGCAGTTCCAAAAATGACAGCACTTTACTTAAAAAGGGGTAAACGAATGGTTAAATATGAGAAGGCACGAGGTTGGTGATGATGGAAAACGATGATTTTTTGCAATAAACACTGATGACTGCAAAGTGTTGGAGAAGCCTTAACAAATCGGCATTTCAATATTCACTGTCTAAAATGTTGCATGCAGCTGTATCGAAGGAAAATACTTGAGGTTGAAGAGGGGTTGGCAGGTTTGAGTAATGTGAAAAAGGATAGCTATTTCTCCCCGTGATGAGTCATCAGAGTTCAGTGCAACCGGGCTTCAATGGACATTGCATGACCGATTAAAAAAAAAAAAGTTTTAAGTGCAGAAGATACGAGGGTTAAGTACAATATTGACTGTTTATTACCTAACCAATGGTGGTGCTGTTTGTAATTAATTCCTTTTATCAATTTCTCAACGGATTGCCTTTAATTACCAGCACTGGTTTGTCCAAAGTAGAATCAAACAGATTTATGGAGGTCAAATTATGCTTAGTTAACAATAAGAACCAAGTCAAAATTGTACCACTCCAACATGTATAATCATGCAAAAATGTAGAATAAAATGCATATACATGCAGAGTGATATTCTGATCACCTACCCAGAGAATAACTTGGGTGAAAGTCTTCATCAGTAGGGAATAAAAGCATAAACTTGCTATCTGTAGCGCCAACTCTGGTATCTTCCACACTTCCAAACAGCAAACCTTATAGCTTAGCTTAAATTTAGCATACATGAGAGAGTGACAATTTACATGCTGAACAATAAGATTTATCAGTTAAGAAAAAAAAAATCAACTTCTTTTTGTTTTTCAAGTTTTCATTAAATCAAGGAAAGAAACCAAAATATATGCCTTCACTCTGTGAATGGAACAAAAATGTTGCTTTTTAAAATTCTGACTCTCAAGTTAGATGAAAATATGAGCAAATCTTAGGAGGCAAATAAGCTGAAAACAGGCAAGCAGAGAGGAACACAAGGTTGGAATATTTGGCACAAGATTTTTCTGTACAAACATTCCTACAGTTAAAAAAAAAACCAGGGTTCAATGAAACTTAGGCAGGAAACTTACCAATAACCCTTTGTTTACAGGGAATAGCGTATACATGTGAATGGTTTCTTTGGGACATTCAATTTCAAGGCTACCATGCTATGCATACTTACTTAGAATAATTCTACTGTGGTCAAAAGGGATTATTCCTATTTTGAATGAACAAGCAGGGGATTGGATCCTGTGATCCTGAAATGCATCGGGTGAAAAACTGGTATCCTTCAGCCATTCCACAAACCAACTTTTTTTTTCAGATTTGCTGTTTTGCTCGTTTTGAAACTAGGTAATATGATGTCTCTTTTAATATGTGTTCATTACTGCGAACTGCAAAGAATAAATGCTCTCGCCAGACAGAAAGCTGAAATGGATGTACTGAAATGTGCCAAAGAAGCTTTTTGAAAGAGAAGCTAAATCTTTTCAAGGAAAACAAACAAACAAACAAACAAACAAACAAGTCCCCCTGAAAAGCTGTCAGAGAGTTGGGGAGGGGGAATTAGAAATCCATGATGATGAAGGAAGCTGATTAGTCTTCCACATGTTTATGTCTTGCGCTTTTATACTGAACTGGTGCCCAGAAAATTATTCAGGAAGCCTTTCCCCAACCCTCTTCCTCATGCCCTACAGTCCTCGTGTCTGCATTTCCAATAAAAGCACCATGCCAGGAAAATTCCCCAGTCATTTCACTGGAGGAAACCATTCCTCCTGAGAAAATAAAAGGAAACTAACTATCGCTTCATCAAAAAGAGAAAATTATTGGGTCTCCGAAACTTAAAACTTATCAATACAAAATGCAAAGGGAGAATACATATGAAAACCATGTGAAGAAAGGTTGCAGGAATTGGGTTTGACTAGAGAAAAGAAGGACCAGGGGGAACATGATAGCAGGATTCCAGTATTTGAGGGGCTGCCACAAAGAGGAGGGGGTCCATTTATTTTCCAAGGTCCCAGAGGGCAGGACAAGGAATGATGGTTGGAAACTAATCAAAGAGAGAAGCAACCTGGGATTAAGGAGACGCTTCCTAACCGTGAAGACAATAAACCAGTGGAACAGCTTGACTGCAGAAGTTGTGGCTGCTCCATCACTGGAGGTTTTTAAAGAAGAGACTGGACAACCATTTGTCTGAAATGGGGCAGGGTTTCCTGCTTGACCAGGGGGTTGGACTAGAAGACCTCCAAGGTCCCTTCCAGCTCTTCACTCATTGATTTGATGCTGATTCAAGAGCGAGATTAGAGCTCAATATAAACACAGTAAGGAAGAGGAGGGGCGGGTAAAATAAAAGCAGATTTACGGGAGGAAAATAAGTGTAACATCCCCAAACCATCTAGGCTAGCTTCCTGGAGATACTTATAAACAAGGCATAAAAGCAGTAACTTTCCACAGCTGCTGATTTCCACTGAGTAAAAATGCTGTGGGGTACATTCGCCACTGAAAACGGAGGTCCTCAACTTTTGACCACAACGGAGCCCAAAGTATCCACTGCTAACAAGACAGCTGTTAAGAGAGTAAGACAGCCATTAAGTGAATGTGGCTTCCCCACTGACTCCAAAAGTGATCACGTGACCTGGGAAACGACAACCGTCATAAATACACGCCGGTTGCCAAGCTTCTGAATTTTGTTCGCGTGACCACGGGAATGCCGTAACGGTCCTTAAGTGTGGAAAAACGGTCACAAGTCACTTTTTTTGTTCAGTTCGAAAGGTCACTAAACGAATGCTTCGAAGTTGAGGACTATCTGTATAACTTCCACGCCTGACAGCCAAATGATTTCCTTTCAAAGGTGTCTAATCTCCTTTCAAAGGAAGACCGAATCTTTGATTTTTTATTTCTTCTGATGATTGGAAGTGCTCACTTCTTCCCAGGCAACAAAAGAATAGATCAATAAGAGATCCAATGGGAGAATCACACAGCCCCATGATTTCTTCATCAGAAGAAATAAAGATTCAGTCTTCCTTTTAAAGGAGATTAGACACCTTTGAAGGAAATCTGTCAGGCGTGGAAGTTTTATGAAAGAACTGGACAACCACTTGTCCGAAATGGTACAGGGCAGAGGTATCAAACCTCCGGGGGGGGCGGGGGGGGGCGGGCATGGGGTGTTGTTGGGGTGGGCCTGGCCAGGGTGGGCGTGACATGGTGTCAACTCATGAAATCTTTCTATGGTCTTTTTAGAGATGCCTACAGAAGAAATGGAGGGGGGAGCAGTGTGGCAGTTTGCAAACCGAAACCACATTCCATAAATGCTTTCAAAGATACTATCTAGGTGTACTAGAAGTTTCTGCCAGCAAAATTCTAACTGGAGAGCATAATTGATGATTCTTGGCTATGGAGGTGTCCCATTGGAGGATAGGAATTAAGATACACCCAGGGGGTAAGGGGAAACCAGGGCCAAGGTGACAATGAATGATAAGTCTCAGAGTCGGCTACACCCAGGCACTGCTGCATCTTCTAACTCCCAATAAATCCTTTTTAAGTTTTGGAAGTTTGGTTCGAGACTCATGATTTAAATGGGGATAACTGCGGAATCCTGACACATGGGACTCCTGTGGTGGCCAAGTGCTAAGGCAGGACTTCCCTGAGACCCTCCTTCACTCTCATTATAATCTTCCTTTCCTTTCCTTTCCTTTCCTTTCCTTTCCTTTCCTTTCCTTTCCTTTCCTTTCCTTTCCTTCTTCTCTAACTTTTCTTCCTTTCCTTTCCTTCCTTACTTCCCTTCCCTTCCCTTTCTTCCCTTCCCTTCCTTACCCTTTCCTTCTTTCCTTTCCTTTCCTTTCCTTTCTTCCCTTCCTTACCCTTTCCTTCTTTCCTTTCCTTTCCTTTCCTTTCCTTTCCTTTCCTTTCCTTTCCTTTCCTTTCCTTTCCTTTCCTTTCCTTTCCTTTCCTTTCCTTCTTCATTCCCTTTTGTGGTCTGTTTTTGCTAGCAGAGGCACTACGGGCTGGTCCTTTGCTGTTTCGAAGCCAGCTCTGTGGGCCAGATCTGAGCACACCACAGGGCAGATCCAAGCCTTGAGTTTGATACCCAAATTCTTGATTGGGCGGGGGGGGGGGTTGGACTAGAAGACCTCGAAGGTCCCTTCTAACTCTGTTACTTCGTTACCTTTACAGACCATAAGCTGTTCAGAGGACAGGAAAAATCTGCAGGGGATGGACTGCCCCCCACCTTGTCCTGTGGGTCCATGCAACTAAATTAGGGCACCTCTATTTAATCACCAGCTATTCATTGGGAACGGTCTCAAATAATTAAATGTGCCAGGAGGGAAGGGGAAGGAAAACTAAAATGGAAGCCTATCTCTCATCAAGGGGAATGGGGTGATGATAACAGGTAGTCCTCAACTTACAACAGCTTGCTCAGTGACCATTCAAAGTTACAACGGCACTGAAAACAGTGCCTTATGGCCGTTTTACACACTTATGACCACTGCAGCATCCCCATGGTCATGTGATTTACATTCAAATGCTTGGCAACTGACTCATATTTATGATGGATGCCCTGTCCCATGGTCATATGATGCCCTTTTGCAACTTTTTAACAGTCAGTGGGGAATTCACTTAACAATTGTAATACTAATTTAATAACTGCAGGGATTCGCTTTAAGAAATGTGGCAAGGAAAGTTGTACAATGGGGCAAAACTCACTGAGCAAATGTCTCACTTAGCAACATATATCTTCTCAATTGTGGTCATAAAGGGAAGGGAAAGGGAAAGGGAAAGGAAATTGTGAGCAAGGCTTGGGTAAGCCACCCAGAGTCATTTGCTGAGATAGGCAGCTATGGGAAGGGAAGGAAAAGGAAAGGAAAAGGAAAGGAAAGGAAAGGAAAAGGAAAGGGAAAGGAAATGAAATTGTGAGTGAGTGAGCCATCCAGTCATTTGCTGAGATGGGCGGCTATATGGATGGATGGAAGATGTGAGCAAGACCCAGAGTTACTCTGACATAAGATGGGCGGCCTATAAATTTTATAAATAAATTATTTATTATTTATAAATTTATTTTTTAATAAATTTTTAAAAACTCGGAGGTTTATTTCACCCCCAATCATAAGAGGGAACAATCAAGGGATATATTGTGACTATGACAAATAATCAGAGAAGAGGGGAAACCAACACAGGGAACAACAAAAGGGAAAACCAAAGGGGGTGTTTGCTGGCAGTCAAATCACTTATGATCACCCCCAAGGAGACCTGGTTTTCTACCTGGCTGAGGGCTGTAATATCATTCCTGTTTAAGAGGTGAGGCAATTTTACAGCTTGGGGATTGCAGATTCCACTTGATATTATTTCCCTCAATCTAAAGAGAAAACCATTCACGAACCAAACAGATGCTTTTGTTTCTTTGCTGAAATCTCTAGTCAGGTGAAAAATAGCGACCCCTAAATACAGGTAGTCTTCAACTCACAACAGTTCGTTTAGTGACCGTTCAAAGTTACAATGGCACCGAAAAAATGTGACTTATGACCGTTTTTCCCAGTTACTCCCCATGGTCGTATGATTTACGTTCAGTGGCTTGGCAACCGATTCTTATTTATGATGGTTGCAGTGTCCCAAGGTCACGCAAACCCTTTGGCGACCTTCTTGACAAGCAAAGTCGATAGGGAAACCGAATTCAGTTAACAACCGGGTTACTGACTTATCAACGGCAATGGTTCGCTTAGCAATGGAGACAAGGAAGGTCGTATAGTGGGGCAAAACTCACTCAACGAATGTTTCACTTAACCACAGAAATGTTGTGGGCTTAATTGTGATGGCAAGTCGAGGACTACCTGTCCCATAAAGAAACTGCTGTCATGGATACTGTTATTTTTTACTAATTTGTTTTACAGATTATCCCCGACTTACAACATATTCACTTGGTGATGGTTTGAAATCACAATGGCCCTGAAAAAAGTGACTTACGACCGTTTTTCACACTTACAACTCTTGCGGCATCCCCGTGGTCACATGATCGAAACTCAGTAATAGTACATTAGGTTGCGTTGCCTCAGCTGCTGTCGTTAATAAGCCGTGATTTATGGCTTACTGTATCCTATTACTCCAACAAAGCATGCTTTAAATAATCAAGCAACATTAAAATAAACCATAGTTAAGCTTCTTTTGAGGACCACAGCAATCTGTTCATCCCAGTTGCTGCAGTTTATAAGTAATTTTATGACTCAGTGTGATGTATGAACTCAACCACTGGCTTAGTACATAAATTGTATGATAGTTTCCTGAGTAGGACAGTTGGATTCCTTCATACACAGTCTTAAGCCATAGCTTACAAATTATGTCAAGATTCATGCAATGATACAAAACCAAAAGTATTCTGAATTGCAGCTTTGTGGGATTGTAACTCACTAGCAAATCACAGTTAAAGCAATTAATAGTTTTAAGTATGGGAGCCAAGACGACAGGAAAAAACACTTCTCAATATGATAAGACCTGTGTTCCAATTCTTTTTTGGGATCGCATTTCTTACTGGGTTACTGACACTTCCAATTAATCATCCTAAACTGTACTCACTTCCCAGAAAAGTCGTACCTCTGACAGGATCAGGCAACTGGTAATGGAATGAACCATACAGGATGCTCTCTTCCAGTTACTTAAGTCCCTCTGGCTGGATTCACACAAAACAATAATGACAAAGACAATACACCATGTATGAACTCAACTCAGTGAAATAAATCTTCCCTGAGTTACTACAAACCGAGTAGGATCTGCAACCTCCATGTTGTTCTTGACTTGTGGCTCACAGGACAACCTTATACTTACTCAGAAGTAAGCCGCTACTGAATTCAATTTCATTGTAAAAAGTTGGGTATGGCTATTGGTAATGTCAAGAAAAATCCTGAAAAATCCTTCCAAACATTTTACCATTTGGGGAAGGGGGTGGTTTCAGAAGGATTTGCTTCCAGGAGATCTTCTGATCTCTTCTTTCATGATCTTGATCTTCTGAGGCTGCTCGAGGGAAAGACACAAACAGCTCCCTCAAAAAAGCACAAAGAGGAATTTGCAGGAGGAGATAAAGGGGAAAGAGTAAATTTAAGGGCTGAGTAAACTGGCACTGCAATACTGAAGTAATACTGCGGTGACAGCAAATAGTATTAGTAGTAACTTCAATACTATTTGGATATTATCGGATATGAAGGCAAAATCTTTGCCACCTCATCGTTCGCAATTTGACATTTTCCGCATTTAGTCAGAACAAGAGTCTGAGCATGCAACGCATCAGATGCACCAACAATTGGTAAAAATAAGCAAGAGTTCTGAAGTAGGCAAAAAAATGACTGTATAGAAAATATACACTCCTTTAGAAATAAGATTTCAAGTTATTTGGAACCAAACTTGCAAGCTACTTGTTTTTTTCTAATTCATCACCTGGGCAGGTTCCTCCTTCTGCACCCTGTTAACTATTGTATTTGTCATCTTCACAAAATCTCAAGAGACAAACAGAGGAAGGGACCAATAAAAAGGATGACTTGCTGATCGCGAATGGCAGTTTCACGTACTACGCTGCATCTGGCAGAGAAGACCCTCATGAGTCAAAATTTAGATTGCTAATGGGATTAGCTGAAATCAAGATATAGTTTTTGATGTCTTCAGTTTCTCTGTCTTCCCCAGAGCACTTTGCTTGAAATATGGTTGGTTATAACCATGGTTGTTATGATCTCAAATACAGTTAGCTGTAATCATGACTCTTATTGTATTGAAACTTGAAATCATTACCTATAACTGAGATTAATGGAAGTGACACGTCCACTTTTCATAGCTGACCTTTCCTAAACCATGATTTAAACAGTTACTCTTGACTGCCTGGCTACAGGTAGTCCTCAACTTACAACCAATTGAGCCCAAAATTTATGTTGCTAAGCAAAGACATTTGTTAAGTGAGTTTTTCCCCATTTTACGATCTTTCTTGCCACAGTCGTTAAGTGAATCATCACTATTGTTAAGTTAGTAATATGGTTGTTAAGTGAGTCTTGTTTCCCCATTTACTTTGTCAGGAGGTCACAAAAGATGATCACATGACCCCAGGACACTGCAACCATCGTACATATGAGTCAGTTATCCAGCATCTGAATTTTGATTCCGTGACCATGGGGATGTTCCATAACTATGAACAAATTGTTATAAGTCACTTTTTTCAGTGATTTGTAACTTTGAACGGTCAGTAAATGAACTGTTGTATATCGGGGGCTACCGGTATCTTTCCAGAGCAGCATTTTAACAAAATCCAGTTCACTGGCACCAACAGAAATGCTACACAGCTTTTGTGGAAAACAAATATGAGCTTTAAATCACCTTTACATTCTAAGTTTGGTTTTTGCAATGATTTTTAGAGGGCGAGAGTTGGAAAAGTATGTCAAGAGCTGTTTCATATGTTAGTTTAGAATCCAATGAGAAATAATATATTGTAAAAATCTACCAATAAACCATACCTAATTTCTTATACTCCTGTAATGTTTCAGAACATGACTAAGGCAAGAAAATGGTGTTAAGCCAAGGTGTGTTTGGGAAAACCAATATAGCTGGCAGCCTCCTCGGAACATAATCCTAAATTCTTACCTGTATCTCAAGAGCAAAACAAAGAAACTACAATACAATAAACACTACACATTCTTAATTTGTAAAAGAATGGCAACTTTATGCTTTATTCAAGGCAAAACCAAAACCAAAACCAACTTGTCAAGATACTAAAGAGATTCCCTACTGTTTAAAACCAGTTAAATGTACACATTTTTAAGGTTAGGAAGGTATCAAATTCACATCCATATCAATATGATACATGGAAAACTATTAACACCAAACTTATTTTTAGAAACCATTCACGTTTGCTTTACATATTATTTCCTGCATAGCCTTTTGAACAAATATACCCTGAACAACGCAGCTTTTAAAAAGCTGCTTTATTTCTCCTAAGATAAATTATGTAGAGGAGAGGGTAAGAAACCGGTTTACATATTTTTAATTTTTTTTTTAAAAAAAACATCATGTTCTTTAAATACATTCAGATAAAATTAACATGGATCAATGAGCAATAACTGAAGATATCTATAAAGTACAGGCATCCAAGATATTGCTTTAAATATCACGATCTAAAGAGATCTTTTTGAATTTTCGAATGCTTATATCATTTCACTGCATGCCTTTTCACAAACTGCATTCAAAGATCTTTTCGCTTTCATAGACTGCTTTCCATGTGATAGGAGCAGCCTTGAGAAAAAAGACACAGCATCCTCATACCGAGGTACTCAAACAATTTGTTAATTCCCCCGCCCCTCAACTTTTACAATTGAAACTTTAGGCTGCAATCCTAAACCAAGAAAAAGCTGCAATGACCTGTGTGGGATTTACTTCTGAGTAAACATGTTTAGGATCTCATTAACTGTGGAGTCTTGGGCATAAATTTTACCCGATTGGGTTACCCACATTTTAAAAATTTTAGCATAATGAAAAAGTGTTTTTGTATTTTTAAAAAATAAATTATTTTCACATGAAAGGCGAAATAGGAACCATCAGAACTGTTGGATTTCTAACTTGTAAGGGATGTTTACTCAATAATAGCCTCTCCCAGGAATGAAGAAAATTTTAAACTGAAAAGAATAACTACATACTGAATGGGTAGTCCCAACCAACACCGCTAAGAAGAATGTTCAGTGAACAAGAGCTTAGAAAATGTTTCTAAAAAAATAAAAGACATGGAAAAAAAAGAGCAGCAACCCAGAAAGCCATGCAGCAAAACCCATTTATTCAAGATCTTATTATGTGTCCATATACACCATTTCCACATTTACTTGTAACGTTCAGGAAAACGTGGAATTTTTTTTAGATCAAGGAGATGGGATAAGAAAGAAAGAATACTCTGAAAACAAACTCTGAATAAATATTTGGAAAACAAAACAAAATCTTACCATATACTGCTTCCAGAGGTATATCTTCTGGAAGCAAGCACAGATTTTTTCATCCCTTAAATCACAGGTATCCAAACTTGGCAACTTGGGGCCTTCAACTTCTAGAATTCTTCACTCAGCCATGCTGGCTGGGGAATTCTGGGAGTTGAAATCATAAGTCTTAAAGTTGCCAACTTAAATGTATGGATAAAAGTGTCCCTGATAACTTAGCCTGAGTCCATGTTTTTTCCATTATCTGAACCAGCAGAGAACCCAATGGAAATCAGGAAAACAAGGATGTCAATCATAAAGCACACAACAGAAGGAAAAGGGTAATATTTGTTACTGCTTGAATCTTTCAAACTGTTATTTGGCATCAAGATTAGAAAATGAGGGAAGGAACTTGTTATGCAGCACAAGAGATACTGACTAAAAGAGCAATCAAAATGATCATGCTATGAATTCTTTTATAGGCTGCAAATGACAACATCTTTCAAGCTGAAATTTACAACTGGCCAAATTTCAAGACTTAACCCCACTATTATTTCACAATATAGTCCAGAATTGATAGCATAACATTACAATTTGATTGTATAAAACACACCCACACCGACAATTATTCTGTTTTGACAGGTGGTATAAGTTCTTATGCATGCTTTTATAGTAAATGTTCACTTAATCTCGTTCAATGTCCCCAAATTAATTTAACCCTTGGAGAGATAGATCTATTATTTTTCTCTCTCAAATTCTTCTGGCCATTGGGATTAGCATGTTTTTACAAAATGAAAGATTCCTCTAAATATAAATACTGTGAATGCATAAACTTGCGTGAAAGCGAATGAGAATATTGAATGGTTTATCAAAAACTTTCCAATTCATAAATCAGCCAATTTCTGCCCTAAGTGATGGACGAACCAAACATGGCAAGCAGTATTATAATTCTGTTTAAAATGCACAATATAGATGCTAGCATTTATTTTAAGAAAATATTTACAGGGCATACTGATTTGGTATGAGTCTTTCAATTTCAAATCTTTTATGTATATAATATATACAAATAAACAATTCTGGCATGCAAAAGGAGCAGATAAGGAATACATTGACTGGTCCTATAAGTAAAATATACACAAAAAAAGCTCACTAACGTAAGCTCTGCGGATGAAAAGCCAGGAAGAGCATCTCAATGGCAAAACCAAATGACATTTCTTCTCTCAAGAAGGTGACAAGAAAAATAAACACTGTTAAAAAGCCTAAAGAAGGAACCAAATTGTGTTATTTGTTTTACAACGGCCAGCTTTTCCAGTCAAGATCTGGGTTAACCGTTGCCGCTTGAGGATCTTGTTAAGTTTGTGATGGGTTCAAGCTGGATTCCATGATATTTCCGTTTTCAGGGAAGAGAGCTGGGAAATTGTTATTCAAAGTCTCTGGAGCCTCTAAAGCCATATCGGTATTTTGACAGCTGGCGTAAGAGTTAAAGGACGGCTGCTGTGGAAGTGCCTGGCTATCCGGCGGCACATGCATAAAAATCCCTGCCTGAGGAGTTGAGGAGATTCTTTGGCCATCTAAGGGTACTTTAGGTTCCCTGGACTCCAGTTGCTGCTTGCTTTCTTCATCGGTGTCCAGGCGAGTGAGTTTTTCTATCCACATGCGGAACTTCTCCTCTGTCTGCCTCTGCATCTCGGCAAAGCAGTTCATGGCCTCTTCCAGGACGCTGCCTATGCAGTTCCTATCCCACACGGTGCCCCTGTCAAGCAATCCTGGAATTTCCCTGGTCGCTCCTCCAGATCCCCCAGCACGACTGAAGCCAGCTTGAAAGACATTGAGGCCATGGCATCAGATATCATTAAAGGAAGATAATCACATCCACACATTTAAGGCATGCGAGTATGGTATGAACGAGCTACACGCTTGCTCTAACTGACCAAGAGACACCGTCCCGGAGGAGTACTGTGTCTGTGTTCATAAACCACCGCACATTAAGGAAAACCTTTTTGACTTTTCGAAATTATTTTCAGAAAGTGAAATTAACACAATTCCCCTATGCAGTTTAAACCTTCATTGCAGAAAGCAAAAATTAAAAATTTTTTAAAAAAACAACCTCAAATCTAGGCTGTATGCATATCTTTCTTAACATAAGTAGCCCTCCCAAAGCAGATCAGGAATATTAAGTCCAGAATTCCACTTCCATTAATCCATTGGTAAGTATCTTTGGGAGTTAAGTAAGCCTTGAAGGTGACAGGCTGGTTGTACCTCAACATTATTACCCATAAACATGACAGTTCTGTTCATCTTATGGTTACTGTCATTCTCTAGGCCTCTAAGATTTAAAAGAAGCTTAGCTATCCACCGGGGAAGTGGTACACAACTAATTATGTCAAACCAACTTTAATTACACTGCTTTAAAAAAAAAAAGACAATCGGGCCAAAAACCCATCCAGTCCTGCATTCTGTTCCCAACAGCGCCCCTCAGATATCCCTTTGTAGCTTATGATGAAGACATGAAATTATCCTTCCAATTATATATCCCAACAAGTATGTCATTATGACTAGTCGTAGCCTTTGATATCTTCTGTTAAATTATTTAGTTACCTTTTAAAAACTTCTAATTTAGTAGTTATCACCACTCTGCTGGGGCAGGGGAGGGGGGAATCCCAAACCTTGGAGACCTGCTCTGTGGACTTTATTGGGAAAAAAAAAACTGCTCCTGCGGGCAGTTATTATTAAGTCACACAAATTAACAATTACACAATTCTAGATATTCCCAAAGAAACACTTTGGAAAAGTCCAGACTTAAGGCACAATTAGAATATGCCCACTGAAATCAAGATTTAAAATAAGACTAAGTCTTATATAGTCTAGTCTTTCTAATATCTTACCCATAGAAATGTAAACAAATTTAATTTTCAATTTGTATTCAGGTAACATTTAGAGCTTTGCCAAAATTCGTCAGGGAATAAAATGACTAAGGGAAGAGTAGATAAACATGGGCACAGAGAAAAATTAGGAGGAACACAGACAGTGAACAATGAAGAAAAAATGGAAATACACTAATTATTTCCAGTGGTTATAAATTATTTTCCAGGATTCTTTTGGTGTGGGCTTCTTATGCATGCCACCTGCATATGTTATCTGAGATGCTAACATTTTTGTTTTAGAGACATTAAAAATCTAATCTTCCCTACTATAAATAAAGCAACGATAGTGAAGGCAGAGGAATATGTTTTTCCACATAAATCTACAACTGAGTTTGCTATAGCCTTCTGCAGATGTTAAAGCAAATATAGTACACTGGTCCATTAAACTGATGCCTATGGGAATGTACAAGAAAATCATGGAGACTGAAGAATTGAGTTGTTTAGGTGAACTTTTTGGGTTTTTTTTTCTCCAAATAGCAATATATCATTTAATATGAAGGGAACTTTATCAAATAAATGGGCAAGATGCAGGCATACAGATTAGCTCCCAGGTAATCAGCAAATAACAGTATTTGGCTGAGTTGTCTGGATCAGAAAGTAATCACGGCCTGACCCGGACTTGGATGGAAAGCAATCTGAAAATATAGGATAGTAGGCAAAAGGAGGAGTCAAAAAAGCATAATGGAAGAAGGCAAGAATTAATGCAGTGTAGAGTTGTAGAGATATGTCTATCTTAAAGTCATACCAAATACAGCATCTAGTCAACTTTGGTCTTGTCAAACAAAAGCTAAAGATGGCTAGACTTCATTAAAAAATAATGAAAAATTAATAATAGGAGACTACGGAGAAATCCAGGGATGTAGAATAGACTGGAAAATAAAATAAAAAAATAGCTTGGTAAAAGGCAATGACAAACCATTTCTCTAATGTTACCAATAAAACTTCATCAAAGCAGCTAGGAAATCAGAAAAGGGTTGAAATGTTAAAGGAAATGTTATTTTTGTACAAATTCAGACTAATGTCCCCTACTCTAGGTTGGGGAGAACCAATCTAGAACTGAGAAAGTTCCTGACAGTTAGAACAATTAATCAGTGGAATAGCTTGCCTTCAGAAGGTGTGAATGCTCAAACAGTGGAGTTTTTAAGTCATTGGACAACCATTTGTCTGAAATGGTATGCCAGAAACCAGGCCGCACAAACAAAGCCCCATCCGGGGTGTGCAACACACAAAACCATGACCCATCTGGTCCACGGAAAAACCTCTCTCCACAGAACCGATCCTTGATGCCCAAAAGGTTGGGGTGGGGGCGCTAGTATAGGGTTTCTTGCCTGAGCAGAGGGTTGGACTAGAAGACCTTCAAGGTCCCTTCCAAATCTGTAACTCAGAATTCTGTAACCTATAGGCCTCCAAGGGTTTTTATATAACTCCCCAAAGACAAACTAGCAAACTATTATTCACTGTTAATGAAACCATTGTCCAACTATATCTAGAAAACTGCCCTTGAACCAGGATGCATTGTGAGCAAAAAATACCAGGAACATCTGGTACACTTTCCAGATGGCTCCTGAAACCATGATTCATATAAAAACTGTGAACAATCCAGATCATCATACAGCAACAGCATTTAGAGTTATATACCTCTTCACAGTGCTTTTACAGCCCTCTCTAAGCGCTTTACAGAGACAGTCTCTTGCCCCCAACAATCTGGGTCTTCATTTTACCCACCTCGGAAGGATGGAAAGCTGAGTCAACCTTGAGCCTGGTGGGATTCGAACTGCCAAATTGCAGGCAGCCGGCAGGCAGCAGAAGTAGCCTGCAGTACTGCACGCTAACTACTGCACCACCACGGCTCTTAATTCTGCCTTGCTGCTGTGAATATACAATACAAGCTATGAAAACATCAACACTGAATTTCTCTGCAGAGACACAAGGGAGGAAATTCTACATTAATCCCAACCACAAGACTTCAGTCTGCTTAAGGAACACTTCTTAAAAACATAGCATAAGCACAAAATTTGTATGAGTTAGCTCATCAAGAAAAAATGTGTAGGAAACAAACCAATCCCTTACATTATGTGCTTATTTTATTCTTTTGAATTATCTTTTAGCATAAGGCACAGAATAAAAAGAACCACATATTGCTATTTGTCTTTCAATCCGTGAATCAAAACGCTTCTGAGAAAAAAACCCCAATATTCAGGGGTTTACAAATTTGGGGTACTCATGCTGGTCAACCAAACCTTGTTATAGCAACACAAAATCAGAGGCAAATGGTCTCTCAACCCTCTCTAACCCAAACCTGGTAACATATAACCTCTCTATCCCCACTGAAAAAGCTATGTTTTAACACCTGCCTCCAACTTTCCTTTCCTGTTGAGAGTTGTCAAAGGACAGCAAAGGCATGACTGATGTCTGTCAGTCATCAAAAGTTCCAACTGCCTCTCAGATATAAGCCTTTTGCCTCTACCTCCCCTCCACTCTTCAAACGATAATAGAAGTATGCAGAATTTCTTTGTTTCATTGTTTGCAATGGCACTTAATGCCTCAGTTCTGCTAGCATGTCCAAAAAAAGGCTCTCTGCTACCTCTTGTTATCTTCTCATCTTAAAGATGAAGACAGAAGCCTGAAGTCCATCTTCTGGTCAGGTTGTTATTACAGGTAGTCCTCAACTTGCAACCACAATTGAGTCCAAAATTTATATTGCAAAGCGAGACAATTAATCAAGTTTTGCCCCATCTTACAACCTTTTTGCCACAGTCATTAAGTGAATCATTGCAATTGTTAAGTTAGTAACACGGTAGGGTTAAGTGAATCTGGCTTCCCCATTGATTTCACTTGTCAGAGGTTGCAAAAGGGGATCACATGACCTGGGACACTGCAACCATCATAAATATGAACAGTTGTCAAACATCTGAAATTTTGATTACGTGACCATGGAGATGCTGCAACAGTCGTAAGTGTGAAAAACAGTCATAAGTCCCTTTTTTTCAGCGCTGTTGTAACTTCGAATGGTCGCTAAATAAATGTTGTAAGTCAAGGACTACCTGTATTCCAATTGACAGCAATGATGATGGAAGGTTTCTCCCTGCAACTTGGACCTAGAAGCGTAAACATTATGCAACTTGTCAATACTGTGTCCATCTTCCTTGCACTACAGACCAAGTCCAGGTCTATTAATCCTCCTGAGCTACGGCACAAATTGCGATGATGCCAAAATGATTATGTGAGTGCAATGAAGTCATCACCCAAATGCCACGATCGGTACTGGCATCGGATGAAAAACATCGTGGCATTTATACAACGGTAACAAGAAGCATATGTTGTCATTATGCACACACACCTAGCATCCTCTTGGCAGATGTCCATGTTTCTGAGCAAGGCTGTGGCACTTCCAAATGACAGCATTGAATTCTGGCCATTTCTTGTTGCTAAATGCTTCCATCATTTAAAATGGAATTTCATATAAAACTGAATTGTCGAAGACTCATTTCTCTATTTGTACCAATGGCAGTATAAACTATCAATCCTAATTTCTACCAACTGATTAACACTACACAACGAAAGCAATTCATGCTAATTCATGACAGTTGTTCATGTTTTAGCTACTGTCAAAAGTCAAACTTAGTTATCCTTAAAAATATGTGTTATTATTATATATACGGTACATACCTCAGATGATAAAATATTAGCATCAAAAACTACACATGCATGTTTTATAATTTTTTTTTTCAAATGTAATCTAATCAGGATTACTTTAGGAGGGGAAATTTTTCCTATTTATAGGCAAAATATTAAAATGTAAACGAATAGAAATAGATTATGTACTTTTGCGCTTTATTTTTCCAACTTCATTTCCCTCACTGGCAGTAGCCTGCTCAATCAACTGAAGTGAATTTCTTCATATGCTAAAAAATATAGCATGTAAAATATAGAATTAAGATGCAGTGACATGTTTCTTTGAATTGCCTGCTCACTAACATTTGTTTAGATTTACGATCAATTTCAACCGAATCCTATTTGTTGTACAGCAAAACGATTTTCCATTTAATAAGACTTACACTTCTAAAAATATCACAGCTGCACCCGTAATTTTTATGTATAAGAATTTTTTTTTTAAATCCCATGGAGACTATTTCTGGATCTGCCAATGAGGAAAATCTACACTAAGTAGGTTTGCTAAGATTCAATCAACAAATAGTACAGAATTATATGTAGTTTTATGTATCAGAATATTACTCTGAAAGTTTTGATGTCTGTTTCATAGACTTATTAGAAATGAACAAATGTATTTTGTTTTATAAACCAGTTTGAATAGAATCCCTTATTCAGTGGCAAAAAAATTACCTGTTTCTATTCATAATTTTCTGATGCACATAATTTATTTCCCCATAGCCAACATTTGCACATAGCCAAAAAGAAAATTAGCTAGCCTGACCTACATTTTGAATGAAGGCTGCACTGAATTATGTTCAAACAAAACCAATTCAGGAAAAGCCACACTGAATTTTATTTGTGATGGGGCTATAACATCTGAGACTGTAGCCCACTGGTTGCATTAACAACAGTTTATGTGGAGAAGCACATAACTTACAATCTGCAATGGTAAAGCCCAGCAAGAGATACACGGTGTAGCTTTTGCTAGTCTGTTCTAATCAAGACAACAGTAAATACGTGTATAGTCTGTCATCAAATAAATAACTATTTCAAAAGAAACCTGCAGGATTAACTATTGCTTTTAAAATAAATGTGATGTCCAGAGCATCCATCTCACACAGCTGTGACAACTTTCATTAATTTCAAATGCTTTGGCCAGAGCCTTCATGAGATCTAAATTAAAATGGAGATTGGAGGGCCACAGTGTCTGCAATACGCAACCCGAGCACAAATGCAAACCTCCATGTATTGTGCAAAGGCAGAATCCATCACACGTGCTAGAAAGAACACTGAAGGGCCATGCTATGAGCTCCACATTGTAGCCTTCCAAGCCATCCTACACAGCATAGAAGCAGATTTACTTAGAACACCGATTGTAGTTACAAAACTCACTTCCTTTTGTGTAAAAGAGATAAATGTGTGTTCACCCATAAAAGATTAGCAAACCAAAGGATTTTTAAACAGTATTTTATTTTAAGGTTGCTATAAATGCAATTATTTTGAATACCATATGCCGAGTAGTTTGATACATATTCCTGATCATGCTATTTCAGCTAGAGGAATAATGTAGGCCTTAACAGTCTTTTTTATTATTTAAATAACACACCTTCTGTTATTTTATAAGAGCAGCCAAAATATTTTTCTTCTCAATTTAGATGCAGGGGGGTGGTGGGGGAACAGTATTGATAATTGTGCAATCCACACAGCAGAGCATGTTACCTCTTCCGAAACTGTGGGATAGCATGGGGGACACTCATTTGCAACCTGTGCGCAAAATGTTCCTTACACAGGCTCTGAAATAACCAAGTTGCCTGTTATTAGAAAACTTTCAGCAAAGCTGAACCAGCTTATCATGCATTGAAATGGAGCTAGAAAGTGCAACATCAACAAGGGAGGAGGAGGGCTTATCGCAGAAGCAGTTAAGATGCCTCCTGAAATTTCAGATGCAGACAGCTGCAGCACTTTAAAACAACCCATTCAGAATGAGATAGCAGCAAAGTAGACTGTTTTGAAAGATTACAATCTAAGGTGCACTAATGCCAACCGGCAGGAGAAGGTGGAATACTGGGGGAGGGGGGAATAATGGACATCTCAACATTATCACGATTTGTCTGGGTTTTTTTTTTTTTTTTTAAGGTGAACTATCGTGCAAATAAGAGCACTGAGAAACCCTCCTTACCGCCTTGGAAACATGTCACATTTTAAAAATACGTTGCAGCCCCGTAAGAGACAGAGCTCTGGTTCTCCTAGCAAGTTATTTATTTACTTTTTTTTTTTTTTTTTGTGCTCCTTCCTTTCTAAATTTAGCCCGACAGCTGAGAAACGATGGCAGGAGCTTTTTTTTTTGGCCAGTTCAGTTTAAAAACATCCTCTACCTGGTATCTCCGCAGTGATTGTCTTGCTGCTCCCTGAAACTTCGTCGTCGTCGTCCGACGAGCTTGTGCTCGAGTCACAGGTTAGGTCACTATCGCTGGTACTGCTGTCCTGCAGCAGGTTATACTTCTTGCGGGCCGCGGCCTCCCGCTTCTGCCTCAGTAGCCGGATGCGCTCTTTGTGCTTTTGGCTCCGGTGACCTTTGACCTTAGTGACGCGGCCGTTCTGCTTGTCACTCGATTGCCGGTTTTTCTTTGCAGCCATTGTCGAGGTTTCGCTTTCCGATCTGGACCGCCTCGATTTCCTCCCGACAGTCGATACAGACATGGAGGAAGAGTCTCCCTCAACCACCGTCTCAGGTTTCCCGGGAGCGTTCTCTTCTGCGGAGGACAGCGTGTCAGAATCAGCCAAATGGCCGCTGGATGAAGGGGACAGCATGCAATGGTTGGAGGAGTCACTCTCATAAATGCGACCGGCCATCGGCTTGTCGCTTTCCGTCGAAGCCAGCTGAGATTCGGAGGAGTCCCGTCTCAGTTCCATCAACAAGCAGGGCATTGAGGTGAGGACTGCTGAATCCTCCCCCGGCGCTCGGTTCTCTTTCTGAGCAGGCATATCCAGTTCTATAGATCCCTCTTCGCCCAGAGCTGGCTCCTGTTTCTCTGAGAGTTTGGGTGGGACTTCTGGGTCAATGAGTTCTTCTGTTCTGTCTGCTGCCTCCATCTTCATTTCAGAATTTGAAGTCTCTCCTGGTCTCAGAGGATGGACCCAGAGCTTTGTGGAAGTGCAAACTCACCTAGGGCTTCAGCAGGAGAGCAACCTAAGGAGAAAACACATACAGCACGTGAAGTGAGCTGGTAATGAGGACATCTTTGGATGATATTTTGTGAAGAGCTTTGTAAAATACAGAAGAAGCATGCTGATTATGCCACAGAGCAGGGCAATTCTATGGGGGTGTACAGTGCATTCACAAAGTATTCAGACTCCCTTCACTTTTGTCCATATTGTTATGCTGCAGCCTAATTCTACAGCTGTTGAAATTCATTTTTTCCTCATTAATCTACACTCAATAGCCCATAATGATAAAGTGAAAACAGAATTTTAGAAATGTCTATAAATTTATCAAAAAGGAAAAAAAACCTCCCAGTTCTCTTGATTGTTGCTGACATGTTTATACACTTTACAATTTGAATACTGACTCTCCCCACTTACCTCTATTTTTACAATGGGGTGGAGTGGTGCTTAAAAGTCAAGAAATATATTGGTTTTGTAATTTCATTGGATGACTCTATTCCATATTCATGTTAACTGTTAAAAAGTTCTACAGTACTATCAGCTATTCCATTCAATTTCCCTGGGAGCTAATTGCATAACCACTGGAAACCTACAACCAGAACAAAAAGTTGTTCCCTCCTGGACTCTAATAGCTATGAGTTTGTCAGATATTCATTTGAAGAAATTCTAATTTGTCATTATCCCTTTTTTCATAGCTTCCCATTTGTGAGCAGAAATTAATTTTAGCCTAGATTCTCTTGCCAGGAGCATTAGGGAAGCAGGATAGGGGAAAACCTTGGTCTTTTAGAAGAAAAGTGAACAATGGACACTACAACCACCCGTTAAATAATTTGGATTGATACACAACTCTCATCTGATATAAAAACTGGAAATTGATCCAAATACATTTATTTATTTTTATTTATTTTTTAATTACATTTTTAAACCACCTATCTGCTTCACAGAGTGTCTCTTCTTTCCAAGTTATGGCATAACAAATCAATAAATACTTCACCCAATCCCACCCCATCTTCAATCTGTCAGTAACAAAATTATTCTATATACCTGTTGAAAAGAGAGTTACAGAATGGTTCAAAACCACACAGAAGCCTCAAATCTTACAACTGAGCATGCTGTCATTTCAAAGTGTGATCAATCAATGCAATAAAATTCGCACATCTGTCTACAATAGTGTAGATTGGGCATGAAAATTATGAATGCCACCAGGGCTCAAGTGGATATAAGATAGCTGTCATATAAATAAGGTTGCTACTGTTTTAAAGGTTTGCTAGGATTTTAGTATCACTAAAATACTGAAGGGGGGGGGGGGTAGAGAGAGGGAGAAAACTACAGAACAAACTATATGCATTACATAAATACTAATAATATTATTAAGGTTTTTAGATTTTTTTATTTTAACTGTCCACAGTTTGTTAATTACTAGTGTAAGAATTATTGGTTTATTTAACTTCACTCTATAGTTGATGTTATAAATTATCATAGTACATCCTAAAAATGTAAAGACAATCTTGTTTTGTTGTGTGGCAAACGATGTGACATTCTATGTTCATTGCTGGCAATGCCAGCATGTTGTATTGAGAAGAAAAGTTTCATTTACATAGACAAGAGCATAGACATTTGGGTTTTTTTTTTTCTTCAGTGCAACTTGTTCCTGTCTAAGCTATTCCTGGATTATATTGTCATACTAATCACCACAAACTTTATTTAGGAACTTTACTGTCACTGGCAAATGCAGTCCAAACTTCAGGCGGAGTTGTTTTTTTATCTTTGCTTTAAAATGCCATGATTTGAATCTGGGAATATTTGCATACCATTTTGCCCAACACAAAAAAGGGACATAAAAATATAAAGTGGATGTAGTTGAAGACCCTGCTCTATATTCAGTCAAGTCTTCTGAAGCACCTTCAAAAGAAAAAAGAGCTGTAAAAGCCACAACTCAGTTGTATGACGAAAGTGGAACAGAAGAATTAAAGTTAATAATAAAGCTACAACTGCAACTTGAATTGAGTTAGTAAATACCTTAGTCTCAAAATCTAACTTCAGGTACCTGGTCACAGTGGTAGTATAGTTAAAATGGAGCTACAGACGAACAACGGAGAGATATTTTTAAGCTGAGAGAACCCAAGATTTATAACTATAGAAGAATCTTATGATGATATCATGAACAAGGGAGTTCAACGTAAATGCTCTGTGGATGCAGAAAACCATGTGTTGGGAGAATGAAAAGCCACAGTTAAATTGGAATATTTTGATCGCTCAGTAGCTTTTGATACTATTGATCATGATATCTTGCTGGACCAGCTCCAGGAACTGGAAGCAGGGGGAGGGGGCACTATTTTATACTGGTCCTCCTTTCACTGAGGCCATTACCAGTCAGTGCTGGTAGGGAAGGCAAGGTCAAGACCCCAAACCCTTATTATGTGGGGTGTGCCTTAGGGCTTGAATATTTCTCCTCTCCTATTTAACATCTACAAGAAGCCGCTGGGAGAGGTCATCTGGTGGCATGGGGTTTGGTGTCATCCATATGCTGATGATACTCAATTACACATCTCTACCCCACGTTGGGCCAATTGATGCCATTTGGGTGCTGGCTCAGTGCTTAAGAGGCTGTAAGGATGGAGAGAAACCAGCTGAAACTCAACCCTAACAAGATGGAGTGGTTCTAGTTTTGGGGTGCTTGAGGTCAAGAGAATTAACATACTTGGACTCTGGGCAGGATAACACTCCACCATACAGGTCTTGGTGCACAATTCGGGATTCCTCTTAGGACTCACAGCTCCTGCTACAAGAGCAAGTGGCCAAGGGAGCCTTTGTCTTCTTTGCCAATTGCAACCATTTGTTTGTTCATCAATTACAATTATTTTCAAGCAACATACCCAGAAACAATTGTTATAATATCACATGCAGAAAAAGTTTTGAGAAGAAATGTGTAGATGTAAGGCAACCAAATAAATAATTATGAGTAGGCTTTTCCTCCACTTGCCAAAAGAATCTAAAAGAAAACATTGTTCTTCCAATTAACTACCCACTCATCAAAAATATTAAATTAATAAAAATTTCTACACTTGTTTTGACTAATATTGCTAATCAGGATTCTTTGGTGACATTTAGAAAAGCTCAATGTGTAGTATTCTCTGAATACCAACAGCAGGTTTAAGTTTAATTTCAAAGTTCCTCTGCAACAGATTAGATTTCTGGAAAGGGGTAATAGATCTCTTCACTGTTTGGCAGAAAGAAGGAAAATAATATCCTAGTTGGATACAGGTAGTCCTTGACCTATAACCATCCATTTAGTGACTAGAGTTATAATGGCACTGAAAAGAGTGACCTATGATAATTTTTCGTGCTTGCGACTGCTGGAGCATCCCCAAAGTTACATGACCCAAATTCGGACACTTGGCAACTGGTATGTATTTGTGATGGTCATGTGATCCCCTTTTGAGACCTTCTGACAAGCAAAGTCAATGGGGAAGCCAGATTCACTTAACATCTGTGTTACTATCTTAACCGTGTTACTATCTTAACTTCACTTAACTTTGGCCAGAAAAGTCGTAAAATAGGGCAAAACACACTTCACTGTTGTGTTGCTTAGCAATGGAAATTTTGATGCTCAATTGTGGTCATAAATCAAGAATTGCCTTGTTCTCGTTCACTAGTCTCTCTTCACGTTTGCCTCTCAACCTCATTAACCATGTGGCCTCCCTTAGATTAACAAATGTCTCACTTGGTAACATAAATTTTGGATTCAATTGTGATCATAAGTTTAGGACTACCTGTATGCATATAGGTACTTTGTTTCTCTGTAAGACAGGGAACGGCTGGCGCATACAGACAGGGGAACAACTGGCTAACAGAATCATTGGCTCTGCCAACTCATGCGGAGTTCACAGAGTGGCATGTGACACTTGAAGGTGCCCCTCTGCCCTTTTAAACTTTTAACTTATTCAATGTTTTTTTTTACCCAAGCTCCCACTTTACTTATTATTATTAATAAAATTATAAAATTTTAGTTTTATCCGAGTTTTATGCTTTTAACTATAAACTGCCCAGAGTAACTCTGAGAATGAGACGGGCAGTACCTAAGTTTGATAAGTAATTACTTAATTAGTGATTCCTAATTGCAAGTGCATGATGCATATATGCACATCCAATAATTGCCTTAAATTAACTGTGAACCAATAACAATTTTTGCAAGTACAATTTTGCATGTATTTAAATATGAATATATTGTTGAATTAATTCCTTACCTTTCAGCCTCTGCTGTCACTGCTCTGCAGACAAAAGACCTGAGAATCCAAAGCTGTCATTCTGGCTGTTTCCCACCAAATTCTCTAAACAAACAAACACACACATAAATCAACTTAGAAAAATGTTTTAAAAATAAATACACATGGAAGACTTAGCTAATGCTTATGAGTGTTGTTCACATTTTTTCCTATTTTATATTGGGGAAATAAAATTTGCAAAAAAGATATAGGTAGTTCTAAATGTTCTATCCTTTCTATTGCTTATATGCAGAATTCAGCACAAATTAATTTCTCTTCCTTGTAAGTCAACTCTGTACTATAGTGTTGTTCAAAGTTACAATAAATTCAATTTAAATAAAGCTATTATAAGGTAAGAATAAACAGTGTTGCAACCTACAAAAGATTTCATGCATTTCAGCCCAATTCCCTCTTACATAAGCAGACATGCACAGTAGTTCTTTTTAATAATGAAAGCAGTAGTAAATGCTGTGTTTCACAAAAACGCTGTAAATAATGCTTATCTATAATAATTTTGTTAAATTACAATAAAAAATAGTACACAAAAAAGAACCACAAATAAAAGGTACAAAGAAAAAAAATAGAACAAAAGAAAAGAAAAAAGAATATAGTAAAGAAAATGTATAAGTGATACATACACACAGTCACACAAACATACGGGGATGGCAACATGGAAAGAATATTACAGTACCGATACACAATAACAGGGTAAATATTTATATAATCTGAAAAAAAAAGCAGAGTATAGGGGTAAGGAAGATCTGAACTGGAGAGAAGGAAAGTGAATTCATGCTTGCTCATTCATCCATTTATTCGTTCATTCATTCATAAAATTTATTGGCTGCTCCTCTTGCCTCAGGGTAACTCTGGGTGGCTTGCAGCCATAAAAATATATTTATACAGTACATTAAAACATAAATAAATTAAAACTAAACATTAAAATCTGATGATATGTGGGAAGAGCAGGGATGGGGTGGAGGGGAGATGGGATCTGTTGTTACTAGATCATGTTACTATTGTGATTAATGGACTGAAAATATTATTTTAAAATCTAAGCATGTATATACTGCACTCAAAATCTGTTCTTAAAACCTATATCCTTTTCAGGGTGCGTTATAAAACTATAAAGTACATATAATGGTGTATAGAATAATAGTGATCTTTGGAAACAGCTTTGCTGTTTTTGATGTTCAAGTCCTTCTATAGCTTCCAATTCTTTGTGATCCAAAGGAAAACTTTTTGGGTCAATAACTGCTTCTTTGAATTCATATTTATGTCATTCATGATGGTATCTGCTTGCCTCTTTTCTACTTGCTTTTGATTATTTCCAATTATTAGGGTCTTTTCCAATGATTTTTGCCTTCACATTAGGTGTCCAAGTTATTTCAGCTTCAGTTTAATTTTAATTTAGTACTTCCAGTGAATACTCAAGTTTACTTCATCTTATATTGAATTATTTGTTCTTCACAGTCCAAAGTATTCTCAACTATTTTCTCCGGCATCTCAATTGAAAGGAATAAATTTTTCTTTGTTTAGGTGTTATGATGGTCCAACTTTGACAACCATATGGTAAAGTGGAAAACATTATGGTTGGAAATGTGTAAATTTTGTTGCAATTGTGATGTCTTTTGACTTCAATCTTTCATTCAGCTTCATCATAGCACTTCTCTCAAGTAATGGATTTCTCTTTACCGCCACAGTCACCATCCATGTGAATTTTGAAATTCAGGAAGGTTAGGTTTATTACTGCTTCAGTTTCCTCTCTGTCTTCCGTATTTTCACTGGGCTAGTTTTGCCTATTTACGTAATCTGATAGTTAAAAAAAAAAAAACTCTGAGCAACAGATTGGTTTTCATAATCTCTTCTTCCAATTTCAACGAAGGATTTTTTTGGTCTTTGCTTCCAATCATCAAATGGTATCACTCTATATCATAACTGGTTACCCCATCACTCAAAGTTTTGGATATCCTATTCCAAAAATGACAGCATGGAATTAGAAAATATGAAATAGGGATTTCAATACTTTTTAGGAAGAAGCATCAAAATATTCAGATCGTTTTGTTATTTCCAATCCAATAGATTGTTGGAAAAAATTAAGTAGAGGTGATCAGGTTTCTCTGTGTCTCTCTGCGTTTCTCTCTTTCTCCACCCCATGCTTCCCAGTGAAATATCACACAAAGGCAACACCCTATGATCCTCAAAATAACCATTAATAATTAGGTTACCAGCACTGGGGGGGGGGCATGATGGCTCAGCGGTTAAAGATGCTGAGTTTGCCTGGGTTCGAGACCCGAGCACCACACAACGGGTTAGCTCCCATTACTTTGTTCAGAGTTTTGCAGTGTAAATTTAGAGCCAAAAAAGTAAATATAGATGGCTAAGGCTTCATGTAACTTCTTTATAAACATATGAAGTAAATTTTACAAACCAGTTGTAGATTTCTCCAACATGGAGCAAACTCAAACAGAAGTAGACATGTTACAAGTGCAGAGCTTCAGCAGCAACTCAGAAGATCAGAAACAGACATCAGTTTCACTTTAGTTCAGCAGGCAAGCAGAGGAGATAAGCAGTTTCATTTCCAATAATACCCAGAGCTTAACATAGCTTCAGAGCTTAATATAGAGCCACACTTAGGCTACTTCTAGTTTCAGTTTCCAAACAGTTCTCATTGGCTGATTTAGTTGCTATGCCTACATTGGCTGACCTTGGTACAATGCTCTATTCCAGTTCGTGAATATACTCTGAAATACTTGCCCCAGGTCCTGCTCACCTAGCAGTTCGAAAGCATGCAAATGTGAGTAGATTAATAGGTACCACTTTGGTGGGAAAGGAACAGCACCTTATGGTGTACTGGTTACATGACCATGGAAAACATCTTCGGACAGTGCTGGCTCTCTCTCAGCCAAGAAACAGAGATGAGCACCATGTCCTGGAGTCAGACATGACTGGACAGGGGAAACCTTATATCGACATTGGCTGCCTAGAAGGATCTATTTGGGGATTGCTGGAAACAGAATGTTGCAATAATTGTTTGCCCACTTAAACTTTTCTATGCTATCAATTCCGATGCCCCTGGTTTATGTAGAACATTTTGACCACCATAAATATTGGTTGTAGCTTCTCGCAGTGTACAAGTGTAAAGGTCAGAAGGCAATGTGAGCAATTGCTATAGTTTTGCAAGAGAAAGCCCAGTGTAGCTTCATAAATTAGTGAAACTCCTGGATTTTAGGTGTCTGCCAAATTGATAACCAACTGTCCCGTTTTCTTTCCTTTCTTTGTAAATTTTATTTGAGTTTTCACAAAGAGAAAAAAAATACAAATAAAACATCTTTTTTGAAAGCAGCATAATCGCAGGTTACATTTCTTCATACAGACACAAATTCAGGTTCATGCTCATTTTTATATTCTATTCCATATCTTATTACTATTTTACATTTTCTACATAGCTTCTCCCCTCTTTTAATTTTCTCAATTTTATTTTAATTATCTCATCTCAATTCAAATCATTGTATTTATATTTTTTATCTGTCGTATTTCAATTATCTATTATCTTTTCTCATTAAACAAAATTTATCCTGTAGTTACTGATTGGAGTATGACACCTTTATATCTTTTCCCTAAAGTTGTAACATTCAATATAATACATAATTCAATATAATACATATTTTATATATATATAAAATATAATTAAAACAACATTCCAATTAAATTCTATCATTAATATTAATATTCATTAAAGTCTTAACATCTTTAACATTACTTTTCAATTAAATATCATTCTTCTATGGGAACAATTATAAGCTTTCCATAGTTAATCCCCCCCCTTCACTTATATTTTATAAAACATTAACTAATCAAAATGTTCTTGTTCCTTCCTAATTCAATTTTCTCGTTTATTTCAATTTTATTCACAAACATTTCACTAAATTACACTATTTTATCCCTCATTTTAATCATATGTTGTTTCCAATTTTCTAAAGTTATTTCTATTACTAATATAACAATACAATCTTATGTACCTTTACAGAATCCCCTTTTCAGTTAGATTTTTACCCACTATCTCTAAATAGGTCCCGTTTCTCTATATCTTGCCCCGGTCCTTTGTAACTTCTTTTCCTTTCCTTCTTCCCTCTCTTCTTCTCTCTCCCCTTTTTACCCCCTTGTATCTCTACCTCTATTTCTCTCTTCTGTATTCCCCTTTTCTGTTGCTTTCCAGTATTATACTTATTTTTCCCATTATTTTTCTTTTCTTTAGTTGTTTTTTTAAGTCTTAAATTCTCCATTCTCTTTCCCCCCTTTCCTTTTTCTTCCCCACATAGAATTGCTTGTTCATTAAAGATGGCTTCTTCTTTGTCCCAGTCTTCTTGTTTTGCAGTCTTTTCTTGTTGTTTCTCATAGTTCCAAATCTCAGTTTCTAAGAATTGAAAAACGAAGCCAAAAGAACCCTTCCTTCTTGTGGATCTTCTTTGTACTTTTTAAGTTCCATTTTCAATTCATCCAGAAGTGGTGCCATTGTATAAATTTTTAAACAACCACCCGATTGATTTTAGTCATTCAGATATAATAACCAAAAATCCAAAGATCACCAAATAGTCCAAATACACGCAAGCTGTTTCTTTTTTGCTCTTTTTTCCCCACTTTCTCTTCCTGGGGTTACTATTTAGTTGCAAAGTTTCAGTTAAAATGTATCTTTTAGAAGTCTTGTTGAAGTTTTACTTTAAATTCTTTTTAATTCCAGGCAGTTTCCTCCCTCTTCCAGATCCTGCCCTTATTCTTTTTCTCTCCCTTCCTGCTTATGAAAAAGCAAGTTTTTAATGTCCAGAAATCTTTATTATCCCTTTTGGCATTTTGTTTTATTTTCAGCTTAATTGCCTATTGATGTCAAAGTGGATTTTTTCGATTTCTTATTTAAATCTCTTAGTTGTCAGTATAGGGAAGGAGAGAGAAGAAAAAAAAAGGCAAACCTTTCCCTTTTCACTTTCCTTCGCTGCTTCCGACTCTTTGGGAGCGCTGTTATTTTTTGTAAGTTTAAATTCCAGGGTACCTTGGTTGTTGCTTTTACAATTTAACCCGGTCAGCCAAAACTTTCACTTCTTATCTTCCTCCTGCACATTCTTTTCCGGTCGAGTGGTGGCCATTTCTGACCACCGCTGCAACCGCCTTCGGGAAAGGGAGTAATGGCCAGCTGAGGAGGAGGAGATGCGGTTCTCCTCCACCCTGCTGGCAGTCTCCCCCCTCTTCAGCACCTCTACAGGGTGGCTTAGCCCCAAAACCAGCTGGCTCGGGGCGCTCCAACGGTGAGCTCAGACAGAAACTGTGCACGATCGCGGATTTCTGTATGTTGCCGAAGTCCTTCAAACCGGAAGTCCAACTGTCCCATTTTTCAATGTATTTTTTTAAGACAGCATTTCCAAAAGTGCTCCAATTGTGGCTGGCTGAGCTGATACAATGAACTACCTACTTTTGAATCAGCATCAACTATAAATCTTTATTTCATAACTTTGAAAGTATAAAATTAGGTAAGCTTAACTGTGTATAACCACCTATAATGATGAAAGCAGTTAATCTGAATAGTTTACACTCAGTATAGAATTGATCAAACTTTCTTATTTCAACTAATACACAGCACTCATCTGTAAGGCAGCCAATGAAAATAACAGCAGCTGAAAAAACAGGGAGATTCACACAAGTTGATTACTTTCTCTCAAAAAGGAAAATAATATAGCACTCTTAGAAAATACATCTGAGAACAAAAGTTGTGGAATATAAAACTTATTCAGAACTCTAATCCAGGTTAACTTCCTTTGCTATATGTTCTACAACTCACCAGGGCAAATGTTGAAATAATTTTGTACCTGAAGTCACCAAGAAAAAAAAATCTACACCTATAAATTATCTGTATTTTAAGGCTAGTAAAATGGTTTATTGTTTTGCTAGTACAGTATCACCTTACTAATTAATCTCAGATCAATTGCATACAAATACTTACCAGTTTTCTCAAGATACTGTGCACTATTTGTAATCCCATATAATTATTTCAGTGGTTTTGTAATTTTTACTAGAATAAATAAATAGCTATGTTGGGTAAACTTATTTCACCTGATTTGTTAGTCTATTTTTGAAAACATGCTATAAATACACAGAGGATTATATTTCGTAGCAATGAGACATATGGAAATCAGCAACTCTGCTCTTTAGTTGTATTAGTCTTATAAGGGCTGGAAAGCAACACTCAAACTGTTGTGTTCCATTAAAAGGCAAGATGAGAGATGTTATTTAAAACTTTTTAAAAAATCATATAACAAGAAGATGAACATTCAAATTTTGATGAAATGAACTATTTACAGGTAGTCATTTTTCATACTCATGACTGTTGCAGCATCCACGTTGTCACATGATTTACATTCAGACGCTTGGCAACTGGTTCATATTTATGATGGTTGCAGTGTCCCAGGTCACGTGATCACCTTTTGCAACCTTCTGACAAGTAAAGTCAATGAGGAGCCAGATTCACTTAACAACCAACCGCGTTACTAATTTAACAACTGCCGTAATTCACTTAATGTGGCAAGAAAAGTTGTAAAATGGGGCAAAACTCAACACATTTCTCACTTAGCAATATAAAGTCTGGGTTCAGTTGTGGTCTTAAGTCAAGAGCTATCATTATTATATAGCTGACCTTTTTTAAAAATGAATTTCTTATAGTGGAACCCAATGTGGCAATTACAAAACATCTAATTCTGACACAGAGAAACATTTACAAAAGAGATGACACAGCAGGAGTAGGAGTTATCTGCTCTTCCAGTATAATCCTTTCCCCTACTCCCAGACATTTCCAATTATCCTTGCTATGCATACTGCAATTAAAAACCGAAATCTTTCTCTGCTAGCAAAGTTCAAGTTCAGCATTAGTGTGAAGACAACCTGCAGTTCAGGCATGTCACACTCCTGGAAGTTAAATGGTCACCCCTTTTTAAAGTCTTGGTAATACAGGTAGCCCTCGACTTGCAACAGTTCATTTAGTGACCATTCAAAGTTACAATGGCACTAAAAAACGCTCGACAACTGACTTATGATGGCCGCAGTGTCCCCGGGGGTCATGTGATCACATTTTGCAACCTTCTGACAAGCGAAGTCAATGGGAAAGAGAGATTCATCTAATACCTATGTTACTGGTTTTTTCAACTGCACCGATTCACTTAACAACTGTGACAAGAAAGGTCGTAAAATGGGACAAAATTCATTTAACAAATGTCTCACTCAGCAACAGAAATTTTGGGCTCAATTGTGGTCATAAGTCAAGGATTACCTGTACAGACACTAAATACAGGTTACAATAATTCCATCTAGTTAAACTTTGGAAGACAATGGAAGAAAACAGGAGTCAGAATGTAATCTATGGGACTTAAAAAGGTGCATGAAGAATATAAAATTGGTTTATTTGATTATGATTAAATAATGAATTGCTATGTCTGAAATTTAATCGTCATCTTGACTGGATAGGGTTTTTTATTTTATGAAAATGTTTAATTGGCTTAATGAATTACTTTGTATTATTATCTACAGTACTTTTAGCATGTAAATAAGGGATTACTATTTCCTGTAATGTTTAATTAATTTTTTTCTGTTGTTCAATTATTAAATAAAATTAGACTTTATTATTAGAGAGAGGAATGAGAAGGGTTTATATTAAATTAAATGGAAAGGGGGATTATATGTTTATGTTGTTAGGTATTCCTGCTAATTTTTATTGGACATTTGATGATTAATGAGAGTTGAAGATTGAGAGATTAGTTTATACAAAATGGGGTGAGGTACAGAATGAAAATACATTGGGCAAATTCATGTAAGGAGTGGAAAAAGAGGCCCGCATTTTGTAGAGGATAATTGTGGCCAAAAGATGGCTTGCATGTATAATCCAGCCAACTGGAGGAAAGAGAGATCCTAAAATCAACCCCATGAATTCTAAACCGGGGGTCTCCAAATAGGGGTCTCCAAAGCTGTGGGGATTACAACTCTCAGAATTCTTCAGCCAGGTTTGGAGACCCCTGTTTTAAACAGCTAGAGAAGGGGAGAGGTCTGTGAATCCAGCAGAAACAGATTTTTGCAACTGCTTATATTCAGCTGGAAATCACAGGTTCCATCATGCTCTGGGCCATTAATATAGCCAAAGTTTGTCCTAGCCTCACTTTTTAAATGACCTTGGAGTTTAATCTTCTTTTTACTACCTCTTCAAGATTGAAAGGCTTTGAAAAATGGTCAGATAGGTATTTGCTGGGTGAGTTAATCTATTTAAAGAGAAAGAAAAATATGTGTCTCCAACATTGTAAGATTTTCCTTTTTGTAATATATAGCAAATGGAACTAGTGTTATTTTAGCTTGTAAATACTAAGAATATGGATGAAACTGATTTATAGAAAGATGTGCACGTTAACTAAAAATATCCTATCTTGTGGGAAAGAGTGTCTATGGTTATAAATTGCTAAGAAGGCTTTGAAGGCTGGCAACCCATCAGAAAACGCCAGATAGTCTTGTTAAAGAAAATTTACAACCAGTGGACTCAAGAACCGTGTGAATTAATTAACTCTATGTTGCAACCAAAAATGTTGAAGAGAATCAGGCTACTTTGAATACAATTTAAAAGGATATTATAAAGTGTTCTAAAATTATGATCCATAAGAAAGAGATGGAGATATTAGATCTACAAATTGAACGAGGACTATTTAAAAACAATAGAGATACACAAATAAGATACCAAAAGCATGATGGGGTTTATTAAAATACGAGAGATTTGTTGGAGAGGCTGCACTTGAAAATACAACTGGAATTTGATAAAGATGACACGGATTTTGAGAGGTAATGGTAATAAAACAGATGTTAACAATTTGATATATACATATATACACACACACACATATACATACATATACATATAAATGTGTGTAAGAGGTTATTATAATAATGGTTGCGATCTTTGGTGGTTAATGATTACTTTGCATAATTTTTGCTTTGGAATTATACTATTAGGGTAATGCTTGGTTAGCAATATCTATATTACTACTTTTCATATATAAATCAGTAATGTTTAAAAAAATTTAATCTTTGTGATGTTTAATTGCTAATTGAGATTTAATTCTTATTATTATGAGGTATTGGGGGATTAGGCTTTAAATAAAAATAGGATTATTTATATTTATGCTGTTAGATACTTTTGTCAACTTTTATTGGACATTTGCAAAATAATAAAGCGAGCTGAGGATTTAGATATGAGTTTACAGAAAATGGGATGAGATATAAAACGAAGATGTATTTGGGTATATTTTAAGAGATTTGATAAACTATTGTTGAATATACTTGATGGGGATGAAGAGGAAGTTTCTCTTTTGAGAAACCCTGATTTAGAAGATCCATTTTTGCCTGTCCCCAATAATTGTAGCCAGTTTCTGTTTTCCTTTGATCATTTTTATCATTGCTACTAGCAGAAGAAAACTAATGTTACTGCTGCCCACAGTGGATAATCAGTTGGAGAAATGCAGAGGGCTTCACAGATCATAAAGAGTACAACATGCAGTTATTTAACCTGTGAGCTGCCAATACAAGTAGTCCTTGACTTACAGTGACTGTTTGAAATTATGCCAAAATTTGGCCTCTTGGCAATTCACCCGCCCTACGACTGACTGGGATGTCAGAAAGGGAAGTATTTCTTAATACTGTGCAAATATTATTGGATTTGTATTAATATATCATGGTTTATAACCATAACAAAAGGAAAAAATAGAAAAAAGCGAAGCATTCAAAACTCACAGAAACAGCATTTTAGCCTTCCAAATTGCATCACAAAAGTTCAGATTACTGAATAACAACTTGGAAATTACTCAGTAACAACTCAGCTTTATGTTTATGCTTTAAACTATAAAGCTTTGCATTTTAATTACATTACCTATATTAACTATTTTACAGACTACCAGTATTTCCATTATCACCATAAACTCTTTTGGGAAATATAATCGTTTCACACTTAATCGAGAAAGTAAAAAAACACCCCGAAAGAAAGCACTCTTTTCTTGGCTGTGGGAATCTTTTTGAAAATAATGCAAACATAAGAAGGCTCTCTTCCTGACTATATTTTTTAGCACTTATGCTTAATAAATTAGACATGCATCTAATTTCATTAATTTCAGGCAGGATGTATACGTATGTTTCTTAATTAACTTAATAATAAAACTACCACTTCACATAATAATAAAACCACTAGAGCTGTGAAGCAGCAGTGGTTACAATGCAGTATTGCAAACTAATTCTGCTCACGTTGGCATGAGTCTGATTCTTTCAATCCTGACCAGCTCAAGGTTGACTCAGCTTTCCATCCTTCCACGGTCAATAAAATGAGGGCCCAGATTGTTGTGGGCAGTACACCAACTTTGTAAACCACTTAGAGAGGGTTGTAAAGCACTGTGAAGCGTGCTATTACTATTTCAAACACAACTCACCAAAGACGGACTATACAGTGGTGGCTAACCTTTTGGGTCTCCTCTGTCAAAAATTGTTCACACACTCTCGTGCCAGCACCCAGAAGGCAATGCACACCCCCCCGCCCCCTGTGCATGCATGTGCAATCCCCCCTCCCCCACCCGCTTTCCTGCACTGCGCTTCCCAGCTGATTTTCGGCCAGTTTGGGGCCTTTTTCAGCCTCCCAAAAGCTTGAGGAAGGCCTTTGGCAGCCTTTGCAGCCCCCCAACCCTCAAGGCCTGTTTGGTCACTTCCGGTATTACCAGAAGTGATGAAACGGGCCTATTTTTCAGCCTGCAAAGGCTGCCAAAGGCCTTCCTCAAGCCTCTTGGAGGCCAAAAAAAGCCTCAAACTGGCTGAAAATCAGCTGTGAGGCACACGCATGCGCAGTAAGATAGGTTTGTTTTATTTTATTTATTTGATTTGTCTATTGATTACAATAGGTATAAGTATAAACATGAGTAAGAATACAGAAAATAGGTACAAATAAATAGGGACAATAGGACAGGAGTGGTAGGCACGATGGTGCACTTATGCACGTCCCTTACAGACCTCTTAGGAATGGGGTGAGGTCAGTAATGGTTAGTTTGAGGTTAAAGGAATGGGGGTTAGAGGATGTAACAACAAAGTCAGGTAGTGCATTCCAGGCATTGATCACGGTTGCTGAAGTCATACTTTCTGCAATCAAGTTTGGAGTGGTTTATACTGAGTTTGTATATGTTGTGTGCTCTTGTATTATTGCGGTCGAAGCTGAAGTAGTCATTGACTGGTAGGACATTATAGCAGATAATTTTGTGTACTACGCTTAAGTCCAACTGTAGGCGGCGTAGTTCAGGGTTGTCCAAGGCCAAAATCTCAAGCCTGGTGATATAGGGTATTCTGTTGCGAGCAGAGGAGTGTAGTACTCTTCTCGTGAAATACTTCTGGACTCGCTCAATTGTATTAATGTCCGATATACACTGTGGATTCCAGACAGGTGAGCTGTATTCGAGTATTGGACTAGCAAAAGTTTTGTATGCCCTAGTTAGCAATTCCATATTTCCAGAGAAGCTTCATAAGATTAGACTTACAATTCTTAATGTCTTTTGGGCAATATTGTTGCGGTGAGCTCTGGCACTTAGATTGTTTGATATGAGTACTCCAAGGTCCTTGACAGAGTGAGGGTCATCAACGAGGTCATATCCACCTAGCAGTGCAGGAAAGCGGGCGGGGGGAGGGGGGATTGCACATGCATGCACAGGGGGCAGGTGGGGTGCATTGCCTTCTGGGTGCTGGCACGAGAGTGTGTGCACAATTTTTGGCAGAGGAGCCCCAAAAGGTTAGCCATCTTAAAGGTCTTTTCACAATTTGACACAATTTTGGTCTCCTAAATTTAACTTTTGAAATTATCTCCAACTACCTATGGTGTCTGCACCAAATGTCTACCTAGCACATACTGAAAATTGTAACATTCTAAATAATTCAGAAACAAATGAAAAAATGAGAATATAATGATGCACAGAGGCCAAGCTAGAACTGATGCTATCAAAATACTTGAGAAACGGTGCTTGAACAGTCAATCCATTGTTGATGATATACAGAGGAAACTATAGATTACTCCTTTCCCCAGAATCTATTACATCCACCTGACATCATTTAAACTTAATTTTATCGGCAGTACCCATTTTTTGTAATGCCACTTGGCACTGACAGGATTAACAGCTTGCTTTCCAGACAAGGAATGCATGTTGCTCTGTTTCTGCACAATGTTCTCAAGTGAGGATTGGCTTGAGATCTTGTGGGCAGGCAGACTTATTCCCAAACCACTCCCTTTCTGCGACATAGAAATGTTTTGAACCTTAAAACATGGATGGCTAAGATGGAAGCTAAGTATGGGGGCTGAATAAAAGAGTTATAATATAAAATATAAATATCTAAAAGACAGATAAAAATGCAAGAACGCTAGCAGGGAACATCAAATAGCACTTTATTCTAAGAAATAACAAAGAAGCCTAACTGGGAATTACGTGTTAAGTTTAATTTCAGTTTCTGAGTGTGCCTAAATCTATTATTTTGTCTCTGATAATCATTTATTTTCTCGGTACAAACCGATTAACTCCATGTTTTATCACTTGGAATTCCTTTACAGTAGAGGTTTCTCTAGGAACCATTAGCAAGTTTGTGGTTTAAACCAGAGTTTTATATTTTCCTATGGGAAATATTTTTAAATTACAATCTGTGATTTGAACAGTTCTTCTTATTCCTCCAGTGCTGAATATTTTCATATAACTACCTAGAGTTAAAATACATTATTTCATTTCCTTTGATTTTGTTTACCTCTTTGACCATTCTGTCTCCCAAAGGGGAAAAAAAAGAAGAGCTACCATCCCTAGCTGGGCACAACACTTCCAAACAACTACGGTGCACTGTAGAATTTCTATCATTTTCTTTGTCTTTTCTTTTTAGTCTGCCAGAAGAGCACCATTGGTTATTGGGGCGGGGGGGCATCATGCTGGGGCCATGGGGGACAATGTTAGGTGAAGTACCTATCTATAAAAGACAGGCAATTACTTCCAGCTGCTACATACAGGCAGGGAAATGGTAGGCAGACACAGAATTTCTGTGAACAGGTTTGTGACTTTCAACCTTTCTCCCTAAGGGCTCAGTCATGCTGCTGACTACTCCAAACTCACTTGAAAAAAGAACCTTCCATACAAAAAGTGTTGCTTGAACCGTGCTCAATGTTTTAAAACCTTGATCTTGGTCATATTCGTTAGCAGTAAGCAACTGAGCAAAAGCTTATATTTATTTGCTCTGAAATACAACAGAATCATTCTCCTCTGACTGCAGCCTATTTTGTGTGATTTTGTGTGAATGACATCGAATTAGGCCCTCATCCATGTTAAAAAGCATTTCAGGGCTTCAGATTAACATATTGAAATATTGTAGTTATACAATATAGATAGTCCTCAGCTTATGACCCACAATTGAGCCCCAAATTTCTGTTGCTAAGAGAGACATTTGCTAAGTGGATTTTATGACCTTCCTTGCCACAGTTGTTAAGTGAATCTGGCTTCCCCATTGACTTTGCTTGTCAGAAGTTTGCAAAAGGTGATCACATGACCCTGGGGGTGGTTAATGGCTTGAGAGAGCTCTTTCCACCTTTTTGTTTTTAGCTCTGTTTTTAATTCTATCTTTTTAACTGTGTCTCTTATATGGTTTTACGGTTCTAATCTGTAAATTGCCTAGAATCATTTAGAAAGATGGATAGTGTATTTGATAAACAAGCAGACAAAAAATCAGGATTAGAACAAAAAAGCAGGTGTTTAAGTTATTTAGATGGTGAAATAGTTAAATTTCAAAAAAAAAAACCCTATTAGTTGCTATCCACATATTAATAAGTTAAACTTTCCTTATTTGTGTTCTAAATTTTCCTTAATTTTAATATTTGTCCACTTTAATAGCTAAAGTATATATCTATTGTTCTATGGTATCCAAATTATACAATTTGTATAAAATGCCAAAATTATTACAATCCATTCTTATATTAAAAACACAATAATCATTAAGAAAGATCACAGATGCCAAATGAGCTCTGCATGTATCTATGTTTTTCACACAGATTTCATAGCTAGAGAGCTTTTACACATAGTCATCATCAAATGAACTCCACCCATGGAAACATTGCTCAAGTTTATTTCTCAGTTATTCTTGAAAATAATCTTTTGAGATCTTCTGAGAAATAAAACTATTAATACTGTGCCATGGACACTAAAAAGTATCACACAATTGAGGATATGAAACTGAAAATATCTGAATGTAGGCTAGAATATAACTGAAACAACTTAAGATAATCATAAATAAAACACCTTAACTAATTTTATTTGGTTTCTTATAGCTGCTCAACTCCAATAGACTCTGAGTCTCTGACTGTCCAGAATAGCAGTGTTTGTTCATACCGAACTATTACTAAAATTTAAGTTTTATAGAAATAATCTTAATTTCCTTTAATATTTCATGAATTCAAAAGTATGTCTCAAAAAATCCAGAGCAAAATTATAAGCATGAATAATCATTTAAACACTGAATAAGCAGCAAAATCTAGCAATAGAGAGGTTATTAAATTTAAATACCATCTTTTACTCTAGAATTTCAAGGCAAAACATTCTGTTCTATACAGTATGCAACCTTCTCCAGGTTTTATTCTGTGTAATGTTAGGCTGAGATAGTGATCACCCACTGAGTTTCTATAATCGCTAAACTTGAACCTAGGTTGTCCTAATCTAGTACTTTTACCACTTTAATATTCTGACTCTCATTAATGCAAATTGACAATTTATGGTTGTCAATCCTAAACAAGAAAAATGTAAAGTCCAGGGAGTTTCCTTTTGTTGTCTAAATTTCTGTAACTTTAACTGCAATTCTCTAACTTCCCCAAAACATCAATTTCTAAATCACTGATTTATTGCACTTGATGCAATAAAAAGAGCTGAGACTAGTAAACCAAGTCCACCCATATGTATCACAGTTATTTCTGTTCAAACACAGCCCTGTCCATATTCTCAAGGTTTTGTCCAGTGCCATAATTAAATTAACAATTGCTAGACCTTTTTCAGTTGAGTTTCAGGCTGAGTACCATACTCAGTACTGTACTGAGACAGCATTGGTTGCACATAGAATAATCAGAACATTGTTAATGACCCATATTGGAGCCAAGATGGAGCTGGCACATTCTCCTTGCCTTCCTTGACCTTTCAGCAGCTTCGTCACAGTATTATTCTGGACCAGCTCGGGGGAATAGGATTGATAGGAGTAACTGTGGCTGATTCAAGTTACTCTTGGGTCTGAAGTCCTTGCTTTGTCAAGGTCTACAGTGGTCAACATTCTCATCCCTCCTATTTAATACCTACATAAAGTCAATTGGAAAAGTATTTTTTCAGTTTGGAGACAAGTATTATTAGTACATGAATAACACACAGTTCTCTGCCTAGCGAAGGACTTGTCTCACTGTTTGAGGCCTGTTGAAATCTGGGTAGGGACACACAGATCAAAACTCAACCCAAGGAAGATTGAGAGGCTATGGCTACTTCAAATTCTTTGGTTTGGGATCTTCATCCTTAAATGGGCTGCATTTCTCCTTCAGGTCTAAAGTGTAATCTGGTGGTCTTCCTAACCTAAACTCTTAGCACCTGCTTGAGGAGAAGGCTTTTGTGAAACAGCTTGTGCCCAGGAAAACTGTTGCACAATCCCCACTTATGCACCAACCATGCCTGGACTGTGAGACCTTCCTTGCAGTTACTCATGCATTGGTCATCTTATGAGTGAACCACTGCAATGGGGTATCCACCACTCCTGAAGGCCATTCAAAAGCCATTACTGGCCCAGAATGAAGCAACACATGTAGCAACAGGCAAGCCTAGCTGTGCCCCTGAAACATGTTTTGTGCGCTGCACTGGTTGCTAATAAGCTTTCAGGAACAAGTGAAGAGACTAGCTGATACCTTATAAAGCCCTACATAGTGTATCTGACAGACTGTCTGACCTCTCATAATATTTACAATCAGAGTTGGCATACTTTAGATCCTATTAACAAAGCAATGTCCTCTCATGCAACCCAGGAAGCAGGGTGACTATGCCTTTTTAATATTATACTGGTCATTTTTTTGTTTTTAGTTATGTAAAGCTGCTTATGTTTGTGTAATTGAGAGGCCTAGATGAATAATAACAAAATTATTCCACTGAATCAACATTCCTATAAAAGAGAGAAAAAAATTCCAGCAGGCTTAAAATTGATAAAGCTAAAGATATATATATATATATAAAACAAACATTACTACTTGCATGACATGGAGTTAAAAATACAACACAAAAATAAAACATCTAGTATGTTTTCCATCCTTTTTTTGGGGGGGGGGGAGATCAGCACATAGCATTGTAGTGTAATTTTCAGCAAAAACAGGAAGGATAAGACACAGCAACCACAGCTGTTAGTCAGGTATGATTTAGGAAAAATGCTACTTCTCCCCAATCTTCAATCTTTACTGCTGGGTTGGACTGCAACAACCTTTTAAGGAGTCTATGGAGATTCTCAGACATCCAGGTCATGGTTGTCCCAAAGATGTTTTTTTTTTCCCCAAGAGGCAAAAAAAAAAAGTCCAGTTGCCTCTCGGGAAAAAAATCACTTTTGGGACAGCCTTGTAAGGACCATAATCTCCTGGAGATCCATAGAAAACACCTAGGGGAAGTTCATTTCAAAATTATAATTAAAAAAGAAAATACCAAGCCCGAGATGGAAAATATTCAAACAAAAGCCAGAATACATCCTTGCTTCTGGAATTAAGATGGCAGCCAGTTAGGTCTTTCCTTGTAAAAGGAAGAGGAAAGGAAGGAATTGTTTCCACAGGTTCAACATATTTTATATTGAAATGGTACAGGGTCTCCTGCATGAGCAGGGGGGGCTGGACTAAATGACCTCCAAGAGCCCTCTCCCAGCTCTATTCTGATTCATAACCAAAATACAGAGCGGCATATAACGAGATCTAATGCACCTTCGGTTTGATATGTTTAATCTCCATCCCCCTCATACTAACCTTAGTGCCTCATACTAACCTTAACTGGACCACAAGAAATCCTTTGCACGACACACTTAACCCTTCTTAAACTAACCACGGTTTAGGCCCTTATCCCCGTTTTCCGGTCGGCCCGATGGGCAGGCCGAGTTGCTCTTGTGGCCTAAGATGGTGCGGTGCGAATGAAGGGCTTCGAGGGAGGGAAAAGCAGCAAAGAAAAGTCCGGGGAGGATGACGGGTCTTTTTCAGCAGGCCCGCTCGGCCTGACTCGAGGTGGCCGAGCGAGGCGACCAAAGGGGAAGCGGCCCTTCAGTCCCCTCAGAATACCCGGAGAGCGGTTTGGGGGGGCTCGGCCTTCGTAGGTCGAGAGGCTCCGGGAGGCTGAAACGACCAAGAAGGGAAGTCACTCACCAGAGTTGTTGCCGCCGCCGCGGCCTCTTGAGGCTCTTCCCGGCCTGAGGCCCCGCGGGAAGGGCCAGCTCGAGCATGAGGGGCCGGGGCTCCCCCTCCCGCCCACCTCTCCGTTTCTCCTCTGGCGTGGCCGGTGCCGCTTCTTCGGCCCGGGGCAGGAGGGAGGAAAAAGAAGGAGCCGGAGGAAGGTGGTGGTGGGGGGAAAATGTCACTTCAGAAAGGAGGCCGCTGGGATCGCCTCAGCTCGAGCCTTCCGACGCCACTTCCGGCAGCAACAGCGGCGCTACCTGACACAGGAAGTACGCCAGGGAGGAAAGCGGTGCGCGGCCGGAAAGAACGGCTGAGGGCGTGACGCGGCGTCCTGGCCGCGCCACCTGGCGGCTCCCGGCCGCTCCTGCAAACGGCGGAAGGCAATTGGGCGGGAAAGAGAGGGGAAAAAGGGGCGGCACCTTTGCTATGCTTCCAACGGTCGCCGCGTTCGAAGGGCGGCGCGCGGACTATTCGGGCCTGAACCGACTGCGCATGTGCGCTAGGGAGGAAGGAAGGAAAGAAGGCAGCAGGATTAACCCCTTCTTTCCTTCCTAGACTGTTTTTTTTTTTTATACTTGATCCGGATTTAGGGGTTATGTGAACAAGGTTATTAGCCTGCGACCACGTTGCAAAAAAAGAAAAAAAGAAAAAGGGAGTAAACTACTAGATGGAGATAAATCTTGCATGCAGGACCAATGTGGATACTGCTCAGCTGTATTGCTTGGGACCAATCAACATGGCAGTGCTACAATTCCCATGCACCCTGGAGCAGTCAACATGGCAGCGCTACAATTCCCGCGTACCCAGGAGCAGTCAACATGGCAGCACTACAATTCCCACGCACCCAGGACCAGCCTACATGGCAGCGCTACAATTCCCGTGCACCCAGGACCAGCCTACATGGCAGCGCTACAATTCCCATGCACCCAGGACCAGCCTACATGGCAGCGCTACAATTCTCACGCACTTTAGGACCAGCCTACATGGCCGGACTACAATTCCCACGCACCTTGGAGCCAGCCTACCCAAGATGCAATGGGAGTCGTGGCTTAAAACACTTGAATAGCACCAGCTGGAGAGTTGCCAGCATTTTCCAAAAGAACAAAATCTTGCTTGAGAATCACTACCAAAGGGGTGTGTGTGTGTGTCAAAAAGTCAAGATGGCAGCCTTAACCATGCATTTAGAACCCTGATACCTAATTTGTTAAATGGTTGGGGCCGCCATTTTGACTTTTTTTTGGACCATCCTGCTTTGGGGATTGTCTAGGCAGCCAACAATATAAGCATGTGCAATTAGTCCTCAACCTACAAATGAATTTAAGATTCAATTTATGATTGAGTCCAGTATTATAGTCATAAGTCATTGACAATGGTTAAGCGGGTGACTTAGGTCACATGACTGCACTTGATTTTACAAACTTTTTTGCAGTGGTTATTAAGCAAACCCATTGTCCACCATAGGCTTTTTTTTTTTTAAAAAAAGGTTTTTTGCTGGAAACTTTAAGTAATGTTGACTTCCTGCAAAAATGTCATAAACTGGTCATATGACCATGGGATTCTGCAAATGGCCATAAATGCAAGCTGGTTTCCTGGTGCCCAAAATGCAGTTAGATGACCAAGGTGTGTGTGTGTGTGTGTGTGTGTGTGTTGTAAGCAATCTTTGGAGCTTGGAATCTGGATTGCATCTTTCAAAGAATTTTGAAATCATAACAAAGGGCTCATCTTGGAATTAGGAAAGTTTGTGAAAGGAATTGCTTTAGGTTTTATACAATTTTATCTTTAATAATGTAAGCCGTTCAGAGGTACCGAGTGGTAAGATGGGCCGCTAATAAATTTTATAAATAAATAGTCCTTTATTGTCAGTAATGAGATAGTTATTTATTCTGTGAGTTATATACAATAATATTTTACAACACACAATTGGGTAATGGCCTAACCCAACTGCTTGTGCAAATGCATATGTTAACATTTTTATTCAGCAAGACTGAATACTACATACTAGTCCCAGAAAGAAAAATAAATTTATATATAGTATGGTATGTTCCGTTAAGGGAAGAGAGAAACCAGCAGTCACAACACCCACAATTGTTCCCTTTCTCCATGCGCCAAAATGATTACACAAATGGTCGTTTGGTAGGCAAAGTCATGGAGAGTGCCGTCATATCCAGCTTTTTTGAAAACTCGGCCTCCAGAGCTTCCTGCAAAGGGTAAAAGAGGCTCCATAAGATGATTTCTCTTTAGTATTTTTTTTTATTCATAAACATTTTGAATAAAATGTATTGTCAGGGCATATCATTTACCAAAAACCAAAGAAAGAACAAAAAGAAATATTAACATATCTGCTAATAACAATAATAATAATAGTATAACAATAGTTTTAACTACATTTTTATATTAGCTTATTTGTAATTCTGTTGGTTACATTGGCATATTTATAGTTATAAACCATGTATATATTCACACATAGCAATAATCTTCCTTCATCTAATTTTTACCTCTTATCTCTAACCACTCGTAAAATCTGTCCCATGTTGAGTAATATTCTGTGTCGTCTTTGTCCTTTATTTTTAATGTCAATCTATCCATCTCTGCACAGTCTAGTACAGTGGTGGCTAACCTTTTTGGACTCCTGTCCCAAAAATTGTGTACATGCGCTTGCACGCTTGCGTGCCAGCACCCAGAAGGCAATGTGTGCGCCTCCACGCACCTACGCATGCGCGCACAATCCCCACCCCCACTGCCCCCTTACCTGCACTGCGCCTCACAGCTGATTTTCGGCTGGTTTTGGGCCTTTTTCGGCCTCCCAGAGGCTTGAGGAAGGCTTCTGCAGGCTTTGCAGGCCAAAAACTAGCCCTGTTTCATCACTTCTGGTATTTTCGGAAAAACAGGAACTAGACGAAACAGGGCTAGTTTTCGGCCTGTACAGCCTGCAGAAGCCTTCCTCAAGCCTTTGGGAGACCGAAAAAGGCCTCAAACCAGCCGAAAATCAGCTGTGAGGCATGCATGTGCTGTGAGGTAAGATTGCCTGCAGCTCACATGCTGGCACAAATGGCTCTGCGTGTCACCTGTGCCATAGGTTCGCCATCACGGGTCTAGTATTTTCCGAATTACGTCCTCATCTGATGGGGTCTTCTCATTTTTCCAATACTGTGCAAATACAGTACAATCCTTGCTGCTGTCAATACATGCAAAACTAGATATATAGTCCCTTTATCACAGCCCTCCGGCATTATACCCAACAAAAATATTCCTGCTTTCAGATCTACATGTTGCTCAATCAACCATGCTGTATTTTCTTGCTTTCACGCAAGTTCACCACATATGATAATAAGCACTTAGGATTACACTTCCAACACTTGGCGGACATATTACTAAACATTTTTTGCTAATCTTCCATAAGACGATTTGTATTAAAGGAAAACAGCTTTTTCTTCAAAACGAAGAATACAGGTTGTCCTCGACTTACAACTACATTTCTGTCGTTCAGCCAGATCGCCATTCAATGAGTTTTGCCCCCTTTCTTGCCATCTCTGTTCAGCGAATCACTTTCACATCAGTTGTTAAGTTAGTGACACAGTTGTTAAGTGAAACTGGCTCCCCATTTGACATGGCTGGTCAGAAGGTCGAAAAAAAGGGGGAACACCTGACCCCAGGACATGAGAACCGTCATAAATATGAATCAGTGGCCAAGTGCCCACATTTTGATCACGTGACCCTGGGGATGCTGCAACGGTTGTAAGTGTGGAAAAATATTTCGAGTCAAGTTTCTCAGTGCTGTTGTAACTTTGAACGGTCACTAAATGAACTGTTGTAAGTCAAGGATTACCTGTACTGACTTGGGACTAAACAATGCCCTTCTATATATCACTTCTGCTAGACTGAAATCAGCATCCATGTTAGCCCCGATTTCAGCTTAATGTCAAGGAAAAGACCTACCAGCTCCCTCTTGGCTTCTTCAATCTTCACTCGAGCAAGAGAAGGATTCTGAAAAGAAGAGGAAGACCACAGCAATAACACTTAAGACTTATATACCACTTTGCCCTCTCTAAGTGGTTTACAAATTCTTGCCCCCAACGATCTGGGTCCTCATTTTACCGACCTTGGAAGGCTGAGTTGGTCAGGATCGAACCCCTGGCAGTGGGCAGAGTTAGCCTGCAATGTTGCATCCTAAGCACTTTGCCACCATGACAAGGAAGGAAGGAAGGAAGGAAGGAAGGAAAAAAGGGAAGGAAGGAAGGAAGGAAGGAAGGAAGGAAGGAAAAAAGGGAAGGAAGGAAGGAAGGAAGGAAGGAGTGAGTCAGGATTCCGGCAGTTACCCCAAGTAAATCATGAGAAATGTTTTATGAGTTGGTGGATGGAAGAAAGGAAGGGAGGGAGGGAGGAAGGGGAGGGAGGGAGGAAGGAAAGAAAGAAGGAAAAAAAGAAGAGTAGCAATAGCAGTTATATGTCGCTCCATAGTGCTTTGTGGCACTCTGGGCAGTTTCCAATGTCAGCATATTGCCCCAATAATCTGGATCCTCATTTTACCCCCTCAGACAGATGGAAGGCTGAGTCAACCTTGAGCCTGGTGAGGCTCGATCTGCCAAATTGCAGGCAGCCGGCAGTCAGCAGAAGTAGCCTGCAGTACTGCACTCTAACCACCGTGACTCAGGGCATCCCTCCCAAATATTCCACTGCATGGCATAAATGCCCAACACTCTGGCACAGTGTTTCTCAATTTTGAGATGTGTAGACTTCAATTCCCAGAATTCCCTGGGGCAGCTGTGCCATCCCAGAATTCATGCTGCTGTCCCTCCTTTTTCTGCTTCTGTATTCCACTCTCCTTAAACCCAGGTCCCCTAATGCAGGGGCCCCCAACCCCTGGTCTGTGGACTGGGACGGGGCCGCGGCGTGCCAGAAACCGAGCCACACAAACCAGTGAAGCCCCATCCGTGGGATTCAGTCAGCCCGTGAAACCACCTTCCCGTCTGTGGAAAATCCTTTCTTTGATCCCTGGTGCCTAAAAGACTGCAGGGGGGTGGCTACCTTAGTCCATCCATTGGTGGGCTGCTACCGGTTCTTCTGAACCGGTACGAACAACCATCAGTTGGCCCCACCCACCCACACCCTGTCCCAGGGGCCGCCAACCTTTTGGACCTCGGGGACCACCAAACTCATAATTTTAAATCTCGCGGACCAGAGACCCTGGGAAAATCCCCCAAAAAGTCTGCAGGGAAATTCCCCACCCCGTTTTTCTAAAATGATCGATCGTTCTTTATTTGGGACTACAGGATACCGTCTCCAGCTCTGTTCTCAGGAGGGGAGAGAGAGAGAGAGAGAGACTTTTGGCTTCATGCAAGGAAAGCAGCAGAAGCAGCAGAAGTCTTTTTCTCTCTCCCCCAAACTCCACCAGAAATGAGTCTTCACAGCCTCTTGGAGCAGGAGGCCTTGCAGGGTCCCAAAGGCTCATTTCTGGTGGAGTTTGGGGAGAGAAAGAAAGACTTTTGCTGCTTTCCTTGCATGAAGCCAAAAGCAGAAGAAGAAAGAAGCAGAAACAAGCAGCCCGGTGGACAGGCCAGGCACGTGGGGCAAGTGGGGCAAGTTCCTCCCCTCCGCCCTTTCTCCCCTCTCTACCTCGTGTTGTTCGCAATGAAAGCAACGCAAGCCTTGTGTTCCCGTTGGCCATGTGGGCCGCGCAGCCTGGATTCATTGCTTTGTGGGTGATATTTCTCTGTGGACCACCAACATTTTCTCACGGACCACCAGTGGTCCTCGGCCCACTGGTTAGCAACCACTGCCCTATCCTGTCTTACATTTCCTTCTTTTGCAGCTCAGCTGATTCGCGCGGCAAAGTAGATTACCGCAGCTCAGCTGTTCTCCTTGCCGGGGAAGGCTAGAAGGCGAGCTGGAGAGATTCAAATTGCTGTATGCACGTGCGAAACACGCGCTCCCAAAGCCGGTTGTTAAACCGGTTGCAGTCCACCATTGAGTCCACCCTTATCTCCTTTCTATTCTGGCCTCACTTTTTAGTGTCCACAAAATGGGTGCAGGACACCTTTTCTACAAAAGACAAGCTCAGGAAGAAGGGGAGGGAGGAAGAGAATTACCGGTGTGAGATCCAGATAAGACTCGATTTTCTTCTGTAAAGGAATGGACTGGTTCTTCAAGTCTGCCAGTTTCTGTGGAAATAATTATTTAATTTCATTTTGATTTTTTTTTTTGGTTTTGTTTCGTTTCAATCTGAATGACAGATAGTCCTCAACATACGACCACAACTGAGCCCAAAGCTTTTATTGCTAAGCAAATGGACTTGTTAAATAGGTTTTGGCCCATTTTGCGACTTTTCTTGCCACCTTCGTTCGGTGAATCGCTGCCGTTCTTAAGTTAGTAACGCTGCTGTAAAGCCAACCTGGTTTTCCCACAAAAGCGAATCAACATTACTGCGGTTATGAATTAGAAAACCTTTGCGTTCCGTTTGGCTTTTTTGTTTTTAATTTTTCCATCCAATTATTTTCTTTCTTTCTCTCCCTCCCTCTCTCTCTCCATCCCTTCTTCTCTTTTCTGTTTCTGTGTTTCTCCCTCCCTCTTTCCCCTCCCTCTCCCTCCATTTTCTCCCCTCTTTCCCCTCTCCATTTTCTCCTCCCCATCCCTCCCTTTCTACCTTTTCTCCCTTTCCCTCCTTCCTTTTCTTTCCCTCCCCCTCCCTTTTCTCCCCTTCCCTTTCTCCCATCTCCCTCCCTCTCCCTCCCTCCTTTTCTCAGCTTCCCCCTCCCTCCTTTTCTCTCTCCTCCCTCCTCCTCCTCCCCCTCTCTCCTTTCCTTCTCATTCCCTCCTCCTCCTCCTCCCCCTCCCTTCCTCTCTTTCTCATTTCACTGCAGGCCTTGGCACATCAGATGCTGGAATCCTGGCCGTCTGAGAGAGGCTTTGAAGAGCTTAATCACAGCAGATACAGATCCCCGGTCTACGTGGCTGAATTATCACTTCCTCCAGCTGCCCAGGTAAAATGCCAGCCGGCTGGTCTCATCCTGTAACGTCCGTGGTGTCCCACCCACCTCTGAGAGGGCCACCAGTGATCGATGCGTCAGGGAAGCATCCAGCCCACTCGCAGACAGCTGGTCCTGCAGGGGGAAAAGAAAGAGAGAGAGGAAGAGAGAGAGAGAGAGAGAAGAGACAGCAGGTGGGATGAGAAAACTAGACTAAAAGCACCCAGAATTACTCATAGAAAATGGATACACACACACACACACACACACAGAGAGAGATGAAACCCAGCTTCCTAACAAATGATAGCCATCCATTTACTCGGAGCCAAGCTTCACTAAAGGCCTCCAATAAAGGAACACAATGTTGCCAGCCAACCAAGACACAAAAAGAGCCACAAAACAGACAGAAGATATTAGAAACACTAATCAAGCACAACACAGCAAACTCCAAGACCAATAAAAGCAGACCAAGACTCCCAACCAATCAGGTTGAAGAAAAAACCATTCTGGCACAGCAATAGGCTAGCCCCAAATTTAAAACTGAAGCAACTGTAAAAGTCTGACTCATAGACGAACCCAATACAGAAGCCTGATGGTGGCAGATGAGATTCTGCTGAAACGTTGCTACAACTTTAAAAGCACAACTACAATGACGTGGGAAAATATCCAAACAAAGCTGAATGCCATACATGCAAGTACCCGCGAAAAATTAAGAAAATATACATACATACATGCATACATATATATGTATATATAAAAGCCCCTTCCAACCTTTCCTATCAGAATGGGAAAAAGCAGCAAAGTCTGCTGTAAGAAGCCGCTTTTGATCCAATCAAAAAACTG